>NC_045545.1:15166462-15466462 GCF_009769535.1 Thamnophis elegans | reverse complement strand
TGGTTATCCTATGTTGTCTTAATTTGTAAAATTCATCAGTTTCATGGCTGATAAAGGTAATCCATAAAACTTTAATTTCCCCGTATCTTCCAAATTAACATCCTTGTATTTTTAAATGATGGAAACATCCCAGTAATTTTGTTGTCATTAATATTTGTGTTTATTGCCTCATAGGCACATCATCTTCGTTGTTTAAATGACTTTGTGGAAGCCCAGCTGACTTACTATGCACAATGTTATCAGTATATGTTGGACCTTCAGAAACAGCTTGGAAGGTAACAAAATAATCAAAGCTATAGTTATGTGTCCTAACTAAAGAGGTAAAATAAATAGAATTGGCAGGTTTAAAAAAATCTTGCTTAGTGATTATTGAGATTTCATGATAGTGCAAATCCTTGAGAATATCTTTCTGGAAAGTTTCTGTTCACATAACATCAAAGATCAGGATTTGATCACTGTAGATAGGATTTAATTGCACACTTTTCCTCTGAAGAAAAGAGTAGGGTTTTTTGGTTTTATATGACTAAGTAATCATCCAGGACAATTTGAGTAAAATATTTTGTAACTTGTACAATTATGTTTTTAAAGTTATATTTTGTGGAAGCTTTTGTACATTGTGTTTTGTAGTTCAAAAATTGAATTGCTTGTTTTTGGAAAATTATATTGGAAGATGAAACTCCACATTAAAATTGTTATTTGAAAGTGTTTACAGCATTCGTTTTTATCAGTAATCATTAATTTTATGTTCATCCTTTATAGCTTTCCAGCTACGGTTCTTGCCAACAATAACCAGTCATCTTCAACCTGTATTCCAAGTAGTTCTTGTAGTAATACGTCCTCAGCTACTGTTACACCCTCACTAACTTCAATAAACAGTGCAGCAGCTTCTTCAAGCTTTGGTGAATTGAAGCCCTCAAGTGGTAGTCGAAAAGCCAGAGTACTTTATGATTATGATGCTGCAAACAGCAGTGAATTATCACTACTTGCAGATGAGGTAATCATTTGCTATTTTTAAATAAAAGCAAATATTTTATAAAAGTATGATAGATCTGCCTTTTGTCTTGGAACAATTGCAGTGTGATCTGGGTTTGAATGATATTACATAAAGCCTTTGCCTTGGTCAGATTATTGGGTGATCTCTTTTTGCTCACTGGTGATTGCCCCCTCACTTTGCAGGTATACAGAGTTAGGGTTATATTGGTCTACCGTAGGTAACTGATAGATCCTGTGAAGTTTCAGGTGGACCTGGGTTTTTATGCCAAGGATCTGATAGGTGGTTAAACGTAGCCTTGGTTATTGCCTGGGATGGGCCTTTGTTGGATTGTTCCTATGTGGCCCCTACTGTGCCTTTATCTGAAAGTGCTCCTTGTTTTTCTGAGGAACTTTGGGAGATTAAACGCTAGAACATTGTTGGAAAAGGACAGAGAGTGAAACTGACCAAGTATGAGTAAGACCCATATTTGGCATTCCATAATGGCAATAACGGGGGGCAAAACATGGTTATTTTTCTGCCCCTATTATTTCTGCAGATAGCCACCCAACATCTCTCTTTAAAGTGACATTTTTCTTGTTGGGGAAAGATGAGCCATTGAATTATTTGGAGGGTGGTATGAGGAATTGGTATCTGTCACATAAAATCGTTTAGATTCACTCAGAAGTAGACTCTTAACTGGATAAGTTTATCAAAGTAAAAGAAACAAGGATCTGTGTTGTTCTTCTGTTGTGCGTTTTTCTGGTAACTCCTGTGGAAATAGAAAGGATCTTCATTCTCTTAACCTGTCCACTTGTTTATTAAATCCATGCTCCACTTGAATAGTGAACATGAGATGAGATGTGATATATCTTGTGATAATTTCAGCTTCATTCAGAGGGAATGGTACCATTTGCATTGAAAGTAGCATGTTCCATCCTCAAGAAGCCTTTGCTGGATCCAATGGTCCTGCATAATTTTTCACCTGGTCTTTAGATTTTCTATGCTGGGGAACATTGTTTAGAAATTAATTAGGTTACAACTTCAGAGGGCTTTGGCAGATATGGATTATCTAGAGCTCTTTCAGTCACATTTGAGACCAGGGCTTAATATTGATATGGCATTGGTTGTGCTTGTGGATGGCATTTGGCAAAATCAGGGTGGAATAGTACAATGATTGTGGTTCTCCCTGATTTCCTGACAACTTTCTATACCATCAACCATGGGATCCTTCTTGATACCATGCAATGATTAGGAGTGGGAGGCTTAGCATCTGGGGTTTTTATCTCTGTGATCAGGTCCAATTGTTGTTAGAAGATGTGTGAGAGAGATCAAGCCAGAGACCCTAATATATGAGGTGCCTCAGGACTTGATGTCCCTCTTGTTGCACATTGGATGAATTTATCCATCAGTTTGGTGTCCACTCATGCATGTTAAGTAGAAGATGATGTCAAAATCTTAGGCTGTGTTGTTCTGGATGAAGAGGGACAGCTCAATCTCATCCTGACAAGACTTAAGTGGCTGTGGTATTTTGACTATCCTGATCTGAAGATGTTCTATCTAATGCCAGACAAAGTTAAATTTTCCCAGTCATGACTGATGTGCAGTTAAGGGGACCTTTGGATTCATGGCTCCTATATGAGGATCAGGTGGTCACTGTGGCCAGGAAAATGTTTGTACACATTGCTCTATTGTGCTATTAGGCACCTATGCCTGGATTGGGAAATAACCAAAGCATGAGTGATTATCCTTGAGATAATCATTCGTGCTTTGGTTTCCATGTGGGGCAGCTTTGAAGACCCCACAAAAACTGCAGCTGGTTTGACATGTACTATAGCGGCACAAGCAGTTATGGGTGTGCCATTTATGCCCATGTAACCCCTCTGCTTCATGAACTGGAATTGTACATGGTACAATTCAGTGTTTGTTTAATATCTATGAAGCTGTTCATAGCATGGGGCCTGGTTATCTGAGATTTGTCTTTCATAATTACTGCCCCCCTAAATTATCTGGGAGAGTTGGAATGCTGTCCTCCCCTCAATTAAACAGTGTCATCTGGAATGATCCAGAAGTGGGTTTTCTCTTGTCACAGTACCTGCAACTCTTACTTTTGATAATTGTCTAAAAGACATTGTTTTATTCTGTTTATGGTCAGAATTATGTCAGAGTAAGGTGACTTACAGTTTACACATTTAAATGTTTTCTTTATTGCTTCTAGGTGATAACAGTGTACAGTGTCCCTGGCATGGATTCAGACTGGTTGATGGGTGAACGAGGAAATCAGAAAGGCAAAGTGCCTATTACTTACTTAGAACTGTTAAACTGAGTGGTTGGCTTGTATAAAGACTGTGAGTTATGGTGAGATCATATTTATATGCAATTTAACTTTATATAAACCAGATTTAAGTGTCTTCCATGTTAATGTCTTAATGGATGAGAGTAACGAGCATTAGAAATGGGCATTTCTTGCCAATATTGTTGCATGGTAGATACTGTTTTGAGAACTAAGTTGTTTAAGGGCTTTTTACTTTATGTGCCAACATTGTTTCCTACATAACTTTGTTTCTATTGGAATTTTCACTAATAACAGTTTTCTGCTTTTGAGTACTGTGAACCTGAAAGCAGGGAAAACAGTTTTCTACAGAACTTTTCATAATGACAAGCCTCTTCAAAATAATAAATTGTTGAAAAAATGTTGCCTTTTTTTCCTGGGTAGAATTGAGGTTTAAAGGTCTATCACTGCACTTTTGTGCAACAAAACCGTGGCCTTAAAGAAAAGTCTTCATAACATGGTAGTGTCGGAGTTGGTTACTACAGGGCAATGTTTATGGGATATCTTTTGCTTATTTTCCCACTTCTATACATTTGATTCTTTGCTCAGATTTAATAGCATTGCTTATTAATACAAGCATCTTGGTCAAATGTTGATTGGATTACAAATGTTACCACTGTTAGTCACCTTGAATACAAAAGGAAAAGGATAATCCCAAGGTAATCAGAATTGGGAAGTCTTTTGTGAACTTGCCTCTGGGTAACAGTAATTCATCTAGGCAGTCTTAAGTTTGCAGTCATTTATCATTATAATTTGCAATTGTACATTTCATTTTTCCTGTGAAACATTTTTCTTTTTTGTAACTGAAACCATAACAGCCTTTTTCCAATCAGCCACAGATTGGAACACACCAGAAATAAATTCCCAGTTTCACAATGCCTCTATCTTCTTTCATGTTATCATTGTAACTGACGGTCTTCTTAAGTCATAAACACACTTGAGAGATTGATGACACATCAGAAGCCAATTCTGAACAGGCAGCTCCTAATCAGCTGAAGATTGACAAAGTAATGACTGCCAGGAAAGAAACTGTGAGTATTTCAACCCTCCAGAATTAAGCAGCATACCTAAAGCATTTGTAACTCAGGAATGCATGCTTCCCTCCTCTCTTAACATTAAGTCACTCTCTGAGGAAGGTATCAGCACAGTTATAGCTGGAGAAATCATTCTGAAACGAGATCCTGGGATTTCATACCACAATAAATAAGACACCAAATAAAGACGCTGTAGTTTCACCATGTTTGCATTCAGCCCATACCATAATACCTATATTTTAAAAAATCAGTTACTGAACATAAAACGGATATTAAGAAGTTTCTTATGTAGCTTGTCAAAATGTATTCGGTGGACTTTTTATCTGAAAATAGTTTGGATTTCTAGCTACAGAAGAGGATTTTCCTTACATTCAGATTACAACTTGGCTGAAAAATGCCACAGTATATTAAAGCTTTCTTGGCCAACTTCCTTATTATCCCCATAGGAGTTTTTAAAGGTTCAGCTTTATAATTGTTTCCCCAAAGCTGAACAAATAAGGGGAAGCTTGCTTCTATTAGCTTAGTGAGCAAGTCTTGTCTTATCTATAAGTTACATGCTCATATGCTTTCTCTTTTTATTTTACTTTGGAGGAGCAGCTGTTTACATCTTTAAAAACTCCTATGGGAATAGTAATAGTTGGGCAATCTCAGTATCTCAGCCACTACTCCCATTGTCCAAATGAAATACTACTGTACAAAAGTTGCAAAAACTGTCCCATACAGTGTACAGTTGATAAGACTGCTGGAAATGGATGTGTGCTGAAAGAGGCTGCTGTGCATCTCAGGGATCCCAATTGAGGGAAGATTCAGGACCTGGAAAAATATTTTAAATTGCTGTGTATTTCAGTGATTAGACAAAGTAATAAGGAGAACAAGCTGTCAACTTTCCCATATAGAGTTTCCCCACATAGTTTGGCTAATTCCCCCACTATACAATATGATTCTATCGAAAGGGAGAATGGAATTCAGAAACTGGGAAGAATTCGATTTCAAGCACCCCCATGACTTCCCAGAGCAATGAACTACAGTTCTCCCAAGTACAAAATCCCGCTAGTCTGAATGTAGCTAAGCACCTGGTCTCTCTTGTCACCAGAGGAATATTAACAATTTCAAAAGAAGCACTGATAGCTGATTTTCAGATTTCATACTAGACCCGTGTTTGGTCTTGTTCATATTAAATGGCTCCTTCACTAAGGACTGTTCTTCTGTATACAGCTTTTCAGAGTACAGTGGATGATCTACTCTTGACGGTTGACCTCTAGTGATTACACATTATCCATTTTGGTGGTGAAGCAACACTTGGAAAGTGACTGCTTTGTAATAACAGGATACATCCAGTGAAACATCAAGAATGCAGCTGGTGTTCTGAATGGCTAAAAATCTTGATCCACTATAGAAATCTTTACTAGCTTAATTTCTATTGATGCCATGTAGACTTATAGACATATTTGAATGCATTGACTGCATTTAAATCTAATCTGCATACAGAGGAAAAAACACAGATGGGTTGATTAAACCATAAATTACCAATGTGACTTGACCTTGAATGCATCAGACTAAAATTCAAAGATATAAAACAGCAGCCTATGGAGGCACACTAGATGGCCCTCCTAGCATTAAACTATCATATATAATCTCTTATAAAGGCAAATGCCAAAAGCCATTATGAAAACAAGGCAGATGTTGATTTATTCTGTCAAATTGCTGAACTTCACCTTTCTGGCATTTAACAACTTAAAGCTTTTGTAATGCATCCTCAAACTCGGCCATACAAGACCTTTATTGACACAGGAAGCACGTTATAAAGCCCTGGCTCTGAATGTGTGTTACACAGCTGTACAACATGGCTAACAAGAGTTGAAACATGGCCCCCAGTTTCAATATCAGAAATGGCAAAACTGGTATCTGAAGCTAGGCAAAACTTTAGGCTTTGGCCAAGTTTTGTCAGAAGCAGTAAAACTGAATTCCAACTCGGGTATTAAAATTAGCTTCCTGGATTGCATACCTGGTCTCATACAAAAGGACTGAGGAGAGAGGATGACACTAATTGCACTCATATATAAGAAACCGTATGCTATGCACCTGATATCAAGAACATTATTGGAGCTGGTTTAGCAAATTCCCATCATTAAATACATTGGAGTGGATTTTGACACCAAAGAAGTGCATCATGATTATGCCTTTGAAGCAGCCAGCATTATGATCTTTTGGCACCTTTTGATAATTCTTTTTCTCCCAACTGTAGGGAGTTGGTTTCTGTTGTTCTTAAAAAAGTTTTTAAAGCTGAAACATTAGTTCATACATTATACAGAGCAGAGTTGACTATCTCTCTGCCATTAATATTGGGAACTAATTTTGTTGGTCCAAATTGTATAATCCAAATCACTCTCAAATTTGAGGCGGCAATACCTAAAGTTATTGGCTAATGGCATAGTTCTTCCCCACTGCCCAATTATTGCTTTTATTGTCTGAGGACAATTTGCCAAACTTGAAGGATGCTATAGAGAAGGTGTGTCAAACTCAAGGCCCACGGGCTGGATCCGCGAAGGACCGGCCCACAGTGGCTTTGCCAGCAAAAATGGAGCTCGTGAGAGCCGCGCATGGCTAGTAAAAGTGGCATTTGATCACATGAGTGACGTCGAGCTGGCCACACCCATCCTGGCCATGCCCCCCCCACTCCAAGGTCAAACACAACCCTGATGCAGCCCTCAATGAAATCAAGTTTGATACACCTACTGTAGAGGAAGCTCTCAGAAAGAGAAACAGTATGTACAATAGGTATACTGTACGTACATACATACATTTAGATATTATAAAGCTTAGCTTAAGAGAATGTGGCTTGTATACAATTCTGAGTCCTTGACTTACTTCCTCATTGACTACTTGTCAGAAGATTGCAAAAGGTGATACGGCAACCGTCATAAATATGTTGCCAAGTCAGTTGCCAAGCATCTGAATTTTGATCATGTGTCCATGGGGATGCTGCAGTCATAAACAGTCATAAGTCACTTTTCAGGGCCATTGTAACTTTGAATTATCACTAAATAAATGGTTGTAAATTAATGGCTACATGTATATATTATAGTCATCTGAAGTACAACTGTCTCATGAATGTAAGGGTAAAAGTAGACATGTACTGCTTTCTGGTGGTCAATGTAAAGACACCATATGGCAGTTGTGGGGAACGATGACCCTTTTATGACTTGTGGATTTCAACTCCCAGAATTCCTGAGCCAAGCATGCTGGCTCAGGGACTCTGGGAGTTGAAATCCACAGGTCATAAAGCCATCGTTCCCCACTCCTTCCATATGGGATACACTGCCTATTTCATTGAATCCTACTTCTGTGTTCTGTCCATCTGACCCATCTGCTTGAATTGCCCCCTGTATCGAGACATGTAATTTCAATGAAAAATCTCATCCACAGGCACTGGGTAATGAACTCTTGTCAAAATTAAAAATACTGGCCATAAAAGTACTGGTCTTCTCTTAAAACTAAATTGGCAGGAAATGTGGATAAGAGAAGGGAAGAAAAATAGATTCATACATGATGGAAATATGGGTAAGGATGTGCATGTTCCAATTCTACCTATTCAATAACCCCTTATTTTATAAATCTATCCCCATTTTCCTGAGCAAGTATTTTACAGCTGTCTTCAGCTGCTGACTGGACCTTAAGATTCAAGTGAAAAATGAAGCTAATTCTGCATGACATTTGCCCACTTCTGGATTTAAAAATGGTCAAAACCCAGCAGGTTAGGCCCAATTTCATGACAACCCATCAGTTTGAAATTATAACCTGTATAACCTGTTTTTATATCTTTTTTATTTTTATTTTTTTTAAAATTCTTTTTTTTATTATTATTATTATTTCAATTTAAAACAAGTACAATATCTTTCTTTACATGTTATAGAAAATGTATCAGTCAGTCACAAATAAACTTTGGTACATCTCCTCCACAGTCAACCTGTATAACCTGTTGACCCATGATGCACAGCACACAATCAGTTGGGTGGAAAGTAGGGTGGATTGCAGTTGTTATGCCTGAACCTGCAACTTTCCATAAAAGTTTATACAATAGTACACAGTATAGCTGGTTAAGAAGAAAAAAAAAACTACTAGAGTAGCAATAGCAATAGCAATAGCAGTTAGATTTATATACCGCTTCATAGGGCTTTCAGCCCTCTCTAAGCGGTTTACAGAGTCAGCATATCGCCCCCAACAATCCGGGTCCTCATTTCACCCACCTCGGAAGGATGGAAGGCTGAGTCAACCTTGAGCCGATGAGATTTGAACCGCTGAACTGTAGATAACAGTCAGCTGAAGTGGCCTGCAGTACTGCACCCTAACCACTGCGCCACCTCGGAGTAGATAGTAGTCAGCATCACATAGAGTAACACAACCACCAATGTTTTTTTTTTTTTGTCACACTGTTCATGTTAATTTCAATTCCTTGAATTTAAGAACAGGTAAGAATATTTAATAAATGCAATATATTTGTGCTACTGTTTACATGCTCCCTTTAAAACAGACGCTGGAATTGATGCAAAGGTGGGATTTAGTTCAGAAATGAATCAACCTGTCTGAGAACTATATTGTAGCAATTAAATGTTAAATTAGGACAGGGAAATGTGTACTCCATTCCATCCTCAGCCATGGGTGTGTAATTCTCAACTCATCCTGTCTCAAAGCTTGTAAGGAAAACCTGCGGGCAAAAACACTGTTTATTTCTTGAAATCCTGGAGGAAAGGCAGAGTAAAAATCTGGGAATGGGTGGGAAAGCAAAAGAGAATTTTTGCCATTAATACTTCCTATATATTTACTCATTAGAGAACATTAAAGTTCATGCTTCACCTTCCTTAAACCTACGCAACTTGCCAGCAGTGACACACATCATTATATAATCGAATTTCACGACAATGTATATGCATTTAGATACATTTGGAATTTAGAAACGTATGGTAGGTGTCCTTATAAGATGGCTGCCATTAACAAATGCTTCCAGGTAAAAAAAATCTATTTACTAGAAAGAAGAGTGCTAAAATGATTTTGTGCCAACCCTTTTTATTAATCCTGTTTTTATTTTTTATAATGTGACACATTCCCAATCAAATCACGATGAATATTTAAGTGTTGTTGAACTGCAGCCCTCATTAGCCCCAGCCAGCATAGCCAGTTTAACATTTGAAGGGCTATACAGTAATGTTAAGTTTGGTAATGTCTCTTAATGACAATTAGTAACACCCTTTACCATTTCTTCATAGCGTTGTTTCACCAGTAGATGGCATCATCTCTTTCCTAAAAATAAATGTAGAACTATTGTTTGCCTTGCTTACCAAGAGTTTTGGGGAGAGTTTTCTGCAGTCTTCAAGGCATAACAAAGTCTTTACTAATTTGTATGCAGAAAAGCTGTAATCAGGGTACAGAACAATGTCTCCTATGTTATTCAGTTTAATTGCAGCAACATACATATTGGTTACCAACAACTGGATGTGTGATCTAGTATGTCCAGTAAAATCTAAATAGATAATGTAGTTTCACAATTCATAAGTTGCAAAATTACCTGGGATTTTATTTATTTAAGAAATTGGTATTGCCACCTACCGGTATTCTCATATGGCAACTCAAGGCGCCTTACAAGAACATAAAAAACAGTAAAATGAATAAAAGAGAGAATCCTATAATAAATTAATATAATATAATAAAATAACCCCTCAGCCCAGCGACAACATATCACATGAGCCATTTAATAGGCTCCATCCCACTCTGTTCCACAAACCGGCTGGCAGAACCAGGTCTTCTGTGCTTTCTGGAAGAGTGTTAGAGTGGGGGCCATTCCAGATGTTCCAGTGAGAGGGACCCACCCCAAAGAAGACCCTTCTTTTGGGTCCCACCAGAAAATATCTCCATATGGGATGGGACCCACAACATTCCTTGCATCTCTGCTCTGGTGGTTCAGGTAGATGTGACTGGCAAGATTACTGTACAGTGGGACCTCGGGTCCTGAACAGCTCAGACCATGAACAATTCAGTGCCGACTGAAAAATCCGCGAAATGTGTCACTCAGGTCACAAACACATCCTCGGGTGCTGAATAAACAGCCGCGGCGATTTTCCCTGCCGCAGCGATTTCCCCTTCTGCGCCATTTTTTTGCATGTGCGCACATGTGTAGTCAGTCTTGCTTCTGGTCACGACCAAATTGGGTGCCGACCGAAGTCCTGGAATGGATTACGATCGGCACCAGAGGTCCCACTGTACAACTAAATCAGAAGTAAACAAACTTTGGTCCTCCAGTTCTCTGGTCTTCAACTCTCATCAGTCTCATCCAGCCACCCCACTTGTAAGGGCTTAAGATCCAAACTGTTTAGCTAATTTCCTCTCCCAGATCTCAGCCATTCATCCTGTACATTTACATGTATTTTTAAAGAGAAGACAATCATACATCTCAGCAGGGTTTTAACTCATGGGACATGATGTTTATGAACACATTATGAAAAAAATATATTGAGAAAAAATATATATGCATTTTGGTATTTTGCATTTTGGTACCCAGATCCATGGTATTGGATCTGGGTACTTGAGAGACCGCCTACTGCCAATTACCTCCACTAGACCGATAAGATCGCATAGATTAGGCCTCCTCCGAATTCCATCAGCCAGCCAATGTCGGCTGGCAACTACCCGGAGGAGAGCCTTCTCGGTGGCTGCTCCGACCCTCTGGAACGAACTCCCCGTGGAGATTTGTACCCTCACCACCCTTCAGACCTTCCGCACCACCTTTAAAATCTGGCTGTCCCAGCAGGCCTGGGGCTAAAGACCCTAACCCCGCCCGAATGGTATGACTGTTGTGCTTTCTTTTAATAATGTATTGTCTTATGTCTATAACTTGTTTGTCATCCCCTCCCCCCTGAATTGTGAGCCGCCCTGAGTCCCCTCAGGGAGAAGGGCGGCATACAAATAAACTAATTCCAATTCCAATTCCAATTCCAATTATTTGTCCATTGTTTCTATGTCAACTTTTGATCACAAGTGCATTATCGATGCTAAGTAGATAAAAATGAAAAGTCAAAACAAACGGGGCACAATTACATTGAGCCATTCTAACCTGTAATACAAAAGATTGAGATTAAAAGCAATAGCAATAGCAGTAGACTTATATACCGCTTCATAGGCCTTTCAGGCCTCTCTAAGCGGTTTACAGAGAGTCAGCATATTGCCCCCAACAATCTGGGTCCTCATTTTACCCACCTCGGAAGGATGGAAGGCTGAGTCAACCCTGAGCCAGTGAGATTTGAACCGCTGACCTGCTGATCTAGCAGTAGCCTGCAGTGCTGCATTTAACCACTGCGCCACCTTGGATCGGTAAAAGGACTTTACAGGGCTTCCAAATAAACCATTCACACGATTTGATGGACTACTGAGAACAAACTTCAAAGTCACCGTCTGATTGCATTATTTTCCTAGCACAGAACTTGATCCTTGGACCTTTACTCGTTTCACTGGAAGTGTGGGTGAGATTGCTAAAAAAGACGATAAACACAGAAAGCACAACATGCACAGTAGGGTTACGATTATCACTCCAGTTTTGACGCTTACAATAAGAACAGGACACAGGTAAGTCCACCACATGCAACAGTTCACTTAGCAACCGTTCGAAGTTACAACGGCACTGAAAAAAGTGACTTACGACAATTTTTCACACTTAAGACTGCCCCCATGGCCATGTGGTTTAAATCCAGATAGTTGATAACTGACTGACATTTATGACAGTTATAGTGTCCCTGGGTCACCTTTTGTGACCTTCTGACAAGCAAAGTCAGTGGGGAAACTAGATTCACTTAACAACTGGGTTACTAATCTGACAACTACAGTGATTCACTTAACAAATACGGCAAGAAAAGTCATGAAATGGGACAAAACTCAGTGAACGCATTTCTCACGTAGAAACAAATTTTGGGCTCAGTTGTGGTCATTAGTTGAGGACTACCTGTAATGTTAGACACACACATTTGTTGTCATAAGTTGAGGACCTGTAATGTTCTTTGTGTGTATACACACACACACACATACACATGAAAACAAGCATTTTGACAATGTGTAAAGAATATAAAGCAGTTTTATTTGGTACATGTAATTCTTGACTTACTATCATGACAATTGGGAGCAAAATTTCCATCATAAGTCAGTGCAGTCATAAAGTAAGTTGTTACATGGACCCACTGACTTACATTGGCAATCCTGGCACTCCAGGATTCATTCCAATCATTAACCAAGAATGATGGGTCATTAATCAAGTATCCACCCCGATCCAGCCATTTTGGACTTGGAGTCTCTCAGCCCCAACCCTATACACGAATGCACCCTAAACTCTTTTTATGATAAAAGAGAACGTTTTTTAAATGTTGTCCAAGCAATTCGGAAGTTTGGCAAATGTTCTTTGCATGGATATTATTACGGGCATAGAGCTCTGAGAGCTGTCATAGCAGGTTGAAGTAGACTGGTGGCATCAAATGGAAATGGAAATGTTTATTATGGGACTAACGGCAAGACCAATCGCTTACCCAAGAGGAGCCAGACAAAAACCAAAATCACATCAAGGGCAATGGTGGGATTCAGATGGTTCGTATCTATTCGGGAGAATTGTTTGTTAACTTTCTGAGCAGTTCGGAGAACCGGTTGTTGGAAGAAATCTCCTTCCAACAGCCTTTGTTTTTTCCCACTTCACAAGAATTATTCAGACAGACAAGTTTAGGTTTCCATGATGGCTGTGACTATTATTGATCTTCAGTGTGTATTCCTCCATTTCTAATCTAATGATTAATATTTAAGGCAGTTTTTTGCAAAGAAGCTATTTGTATTTTTGTACAGATTATCCTTGCCTTACAACAATTCATTTAGTGACCAAAGTTACAATGGCACTGAAAAAAAAGTGACTTACAATCGTTTTTCACACTTATGACAGCATCCCCACGATCATGGGAGGCCAGGCGAGCTGAAGCGGCCCTCAATGTGAGTGGTGTCGAGTTGGTCACGCCCACCAAGTCACATGACCACCCAGCCATGCCTACCCAGCTGGTCATTAGAGCAGAGGACTGGTTGTTAAATTATTTGAATCCCACCACTGACCAACGGATGAATGGTTTTTGTTCTTCATCGCCCCTTTGCTTGTTCAAAAGCTGCTAACAGTTGTTCTTCAGGAAATCTTACTCCTTTGCTACAAAGAAATAAAAAGAACTGCAGAAAGTCCTCCTTTGATTCACAAGCGTGGTTTTTTTTTAACACACGAAGTGTGAAGTTTTAGTGTTATGTTGGCAATCTTGGCTCAGCATCTAACTGTTTTTTTCAACTTAGAACTTGAAAAACCAACTGAAATTAAGAACAGTTATTATCTCCCCTTTCCTGTCATTTCTGCTTAAAGTGCTCTACTATGGTTAAAATTCTGAGGAATATTATTTTTAAGATTTAACAAAATTCTCTATAAGAACAAGGGTGATTCTCAAGTGCAACTGGAATCTCTTGTTTTGCTAGAAGACATAGACACACACACACCATTAAGTAATTCTTTCACCATGGAGTGGGGGAGGATTGTATAAAGTTATTAGTGTGTGGAGTATTGGATAACAGGACCAAATTATGTACACTTGCAGAGAGCCTGAATTTTAGGAATGAAGCATCATAAAATTAGACACTCTGTGACTAATTCAGTTCATGTAATGTAAACATCAAGGAGGCTTTTTGTGTTAAACACAATCAGGAACTTGAGTATGAAGGCACATCAGGTTTTTTTAGGCAGTTGGGGGCTGCATATCTGGTTAGCAATGGTAGAGTTCATTTCTCTCTCTTTTGTTCCCTGGTAAAACTGGAGATCAGAAGGAAAAAAAGAAATCGTGTCAGGCTGTAGCATCTTGCTTCAAAAATGAGTGGGTTACTCTTACTTTTAATCCTTTAGCACAAATCTGAAAGCAGATGTTCGGAAGATGAGCCTTCTTTGTTTTGATCTGCTGTGACCTCTCAGTTTACTCAAGGCAATGTATGTCCCAGTCTACAAAGGATTTAATTTGAACCTACTCCCAACAGAACTTAACAGAAGTAGTGGTGCAGTGGTTAGAATGCAGTATTGCAGGCTAATTCTGCTGACTGCCAGAGTTCGATTCCCACCGGCTGAAAGTTGACTCAGCCTTCCATCCTTCCAAGGTTGGTAAAATGAGGACCCAAATTGTTAGGGGCAATATGCTGATTCTGTAAACCACTTAGAGAGGGCTGTAAAAGTACTGTAAAGCAGTATATAAGTCTTAGGGCTATTGCTATTGCTAGCTTCCGCACCAGATTCCAGTTCTCAATATCAGGATACAGGTAGGCAGTCCTTGACATATGACCCCAATTGAGACCAGAATTTCCATCTGCTAAGCAAGGCATTAAGTGAATGGTGTCCCATTTTATGACCTTTTTTGGCCACGGATCAGAGGTGGGTTCCTACCAGTTCGCACCTATTCGGTAGAACCGGTTCGTCAAATCTACTGAACCGGTTAGAAGAGGTTCCACCCGTGGACCCATAAAGCAGGCCACACCTACAGAAGAGGTTCCAAAATTTGTTGAAACCCACCACTGGTCCTTGGATATGATTATTCTACACTATCATGCTCATATTTATAAAACTCAGTGCCTCTGTGAAAGGTAAGGATGACTACTGCGTTTGTAGTGCAATCAGAACATTGCGTGTGTTGAAGTTGTTTTAACGCAAACCAAAGATGCCTTTTAAAAAACAAGTTTACATCATATTCTTATGCAAGCCAGTGCTGTGTGTGAGGTAATTTAAGGTGGTTCTGACAAGTGTCGTCGGCATCTTCATATCCGGTCACATGGGAGGCAAGCCACTCCTACAGAGTAGGTTCGAACAATTTTTGAAACCCACCACTGCCACAGATGTTAAATTGAGTTACTCCAGTTAAGTGAAACATGCAGTCGTTAAAGAAATCCAGCATCCCCTATTGACTTTGCTTGTGAGAAGTTGGTTGGGAAGTTCCCCAATACCAAATACAAGACCCAGGATGCTGCAACCATCAAAAATACATGTTGTTTGCCAAGTGCCCAAATTATGATCATGTAACCCGAGGATACTGCAAAGGGCATAAATGTAAAGACTAGTTGTAGGTCATTTTTCCAGTGATGTTGTAAGGTCGTGGACCACATATGAAAAGCCTTCTTTTAGTATCAAGTATCTGTATGGTTCACCAACAAATGCGCACTCAACCAAAGCGCACCGACCAAACCGCAGCCAGAAAACAGCGAGGATGAAATCATGCCCACAGAAGCACGCCGATAAATGCGCACCAACGAAAGTGTGCCATCAACAAACAACGTAAAAACAACATAATAACCCTAACCCTAACCCTTACCTTAACTCTAATTGCTCTTTCGTCGGCGCGCATTTATTGGCGCGCTTCTGTGGGCACGATTTCGTCCTCGCTGTTTTCTCGCTGCGGTTTTGTTGGCGTGCTTTTGTCGGGCGCGCATTTGACGGGTCATGATCTGCATTACTATTATCCTTCTCTTCCTTCCTAGTCTCTCCACACTTACGACTATAACCATCTTGCTTGGATTTTTCAATTTATATTGTTTTTATTTGTTTCCTAGTACAATTTGATAGCTTATTAGTAACCTTGACTATCAGTAAGTGTTGTATCTTTTTATTCTTGATGACTGTATTTTATTCTCCTTATGTACACTGAAAGCATATGCACCAAAGACAAATTCCTTGTGTGCCCAATCACACTTGGCCAATAAAGAATTCTATTCTATTCTATTCTATTCTATTCTATTCTGTGACAGATTTCAGCTGCAACCCAACCCAACCCTTGGCCCCATTTTCCACCTTCTCATTTTGTTCCCCATTCTTAATTTAACTGCATTCTTTTACCCTAATTGGTGCAAACATGGGAATCATTCGGGTTGAATTTGGACTGCTAAAGATCAGATTCAAATGTCCATGCATCATTTAGTCATATCGGCTGAGGCCAGGGAATGCTGAAGTTTAACCTTCAAAACCCTGCTGGCTTCAGGCCAGTTCTGTGAGAGGGATTTTTTGCTATTTTTTTTTCTTCCCTTAATTTTCCTCCCAGGTATACCAACAAAGTGAAATATCGAGCTATAAGAATGGCATGCGTATCCCCCTAAATTGGAGGGGACATCTGAGAATCTTAAATCTGTCCCTGAATCTTAATCCACAAAGTGCTTCTAACACCAGAGCTTTGAAAGACCAGCTTCAACTGGTAGTTTAAACAATATGTATATTCTTCTTCTTGGGTGTTCGGAATGACTATTCAGTGAAATCATATATTAATAATTAAATCTTGGGCCAGTCACATGTTCAATGCTGTAAGAAAATACATTCTGGAATGTCAGTGTAGACAGGCTGAGATTGTTGTAATGGTGTCTTGGCTTAGAAGAAATATAAAATCGTATACAGTCCCCTAGTAATATGATCTATAGTTTAAGACCATTGAGATGCTAGAATTTAATTCCAATAATTAGGTGTAAAAATAAGCAAAAACACAGAAACTGGCATGCTTTTCAACACACCAAAGCTCTTGGAGTTAAATTGAAACCTTAATTCTGAGTGGGATTTTTTTTAGTCACAATGAATTTGTATGTGTTCTCTTGGTATAGTCAGGAATGTTTGAGTTTTTAGCATTATTCTATAAATGCAAACTGACATCAGTGAGTAGAGCTAATTGAAAAATATAAGGACACATTTTCTAAATGCAAGTCTTCATATCATGTTTTACATCTCATATGCCCATATTTTTGTAAAGCATAATCAGCCTGGTACTGCCACCAATTGAAAGACAGTTCCTTGCAGAAAGATGAAATGTTATCCCCAAAGTGATGGTGATGATTGATACAATCTTTTTTTTTTTTTTAATATATATTTTATTATGTTTTCATTCTATACAATCACATATTCACTGTGCTTAATCAGGGCATATAACATTGAATAATAAACACGGCCCTCACTTATATAGAAAATGCCCTCTACAATACAAACCCAGTATACCACCTTAGCCTGCCATACACCCTCTTTCAACCCCCTCCAACTTTCATTCTTCCTTCTCACACACCCCTCTACGCCTACTTCCCCTCCCCTTCTTTCTAACCTTAACCCTATCACTCCCTCTCCATTCCCTCCCTCCCTTCTCCTCCTCCTCTCTCTCACCCTCTCCACCCTCCTTCTTATTTCACTCGACTCTTTCCTTCGGTATCTATTACCTTCCAGTATATTCGGTTTGTTCTATTTTCGCACTAACATTGAAAAGCCACAGTATACAAATACAATCATGGAATTTAACACATACTGTATTTCCCCCCTCCCCCCTCCCCCTAAATCCCCACCTCCCTTCCCTCCCCCCGACTTCCCAAAGACCATACGTGGTATAATTTTTGAACAATCACAGTCTAAAATATCTCTACATTGAACTCAGCTTCTTACTGTTACCCAAATTTTAAACAATTTAAATTATTACTGATACTAAGCATAAGCTATCTGGAGTTTCTTAGTCCCATATTTACTTTTTATGTAATCAATCCACTTTTTCCAGTCTCGTTTATATCTCTCGTTTGAATGTTCTTTGAGATATGCTGAGATTTTGGCCATTTCGGCTAAGTTCATAACTTTCAAAGTCCATTCTTGAATTGTAGGTAAATCTTTCTTCTTCCAATACTGCGCCACCAAGAGTCTTGCTGCCGTTATTAAATACAGAATCAAATTAGTCTCTGCTACTGTAAAATCAATACATATACCCAGTAAAAACAACTGGGGGGTAAATTTTATCCTTCTTTTAAAGATGTTTTGCAGGATCCACCATATTTTTATCCAGAATGCCTTAACATTACGACATGTCCACCATATATGAAAATATGTAGCATCACAAGAACCACATCTCCAACATTTAGGTTGAACATTTGGATACATAGAGGCAAGCTTTTTAGGATCTAGGTGCCATCTATAAAACATCTTATAAAAATTTTCTCTCAAGTTTTGTGCTTGTGTAAATTTCACATTTCTTACCCAGATTCTTTCCCATGTTTCAAGCATTATTGGTTCCTCGATATTCTGAGCCCATTTTATCATACAATCCTTAATCAGTTCCGTTTCAGAATCCATCTGTACTAATACATTATATATCCTCTTTATATGCATTGAGCTTTGATCTCTTATTTGTTTAAACAAATTATCCTCAACTTTTACAAAGCCAATTTTTTGATCTGTTTTCCATCTAGCCTGTAGTTGACCATACTGAAACCACGTTTGAACTACCTTCTCTTCTTTAAGTACCTCTAAAGATTTTAGTTCCATCACCCCTCTTTCTGAGATAAGAAGTTGTCTATAGGTGGTTCTATCGTGTTTTTGTTCTACATTCATATTTTCAATTGCATGTCTAGGAATTGCCCACATGGGCACTTTATCATTTAGTTTATGTTGATATTTTTTCCAAACCCGCAATAAAGCATTTCTTAAGATGTGATTTTTAAATTTCTTATCCGTTTTTTTGTTAAATAACAGGTAAGCATGCCAACCATATAACAAGTCATATCCCTCGATATTCAAAATTCTGTCATTAGTTAGATGAATCCAATCACTAATTGCAGATAATGCCACTGCATCATAGTATAATTTTAAGTTAGGTAATTTCAATCCTCCTCTTTCACGTGCATCTTGCATTATTTTCATCTTTACCCTCGGCTTCTTTCCTGCCCACACAAATTTATTGATACCCTTCTGCCATTCTAAAAGATTCACATCTCTTTTAAGTATTGGTAACATTTGAAAAAGAAATAAAAATTTTGGTAAAATGTTCATTTTTACTGCCGCTATTCTACCCAGCAAGGACAAATGCAGTTTTTCCCACCTTTTCAACTCCAACTGTGTACTATGCCAAAGTGATTCATAATTATACTTGTATAATTTCCCATTTGAGATTAAAATATTAACTCCAAGATATTTAACTTTTTTAACTACCTCACATCTTAGCATCGCCCCCAGTTCTTCCTTCTGTTTGGTAGTCATATTTATAGCTATTATTTTGGTTTTTCCTAGATTTATTTTAAATCCTGAGACTTGACCATATTGATTGATCGTATTCAGTAATACCCTACTAGTTTCCTGCGGTTGTTCCAATATTATAACCAGATCATCCGCAAATGCACGGACTCTATATTCTTGCTGTCTAATTTTAATCCCTTTTAGGATTAAAAGGCCCCGTATCTTATTCAACAATATTTCCAAAGTTATAATAAACAATAATGGGGACAGAGGACAGCCCTGTCTTGTACCTTTTTCAATTTGAAAGGAGTCTGTCAGATTTCCATTGACAATGATCTGGGCTGCTTGCTGCTGATATATTGCACCAATTGACCGTAAAAAGCCATCTCCTATCTGCATTTTTTGCAATGTCTTCAGCAGGAATTGCCAATTAACTCGATCAAAGGCTTTCTCCGCATCCAAAAATATGAATGCGGCCGGGATTTGATTGTTCTTTCCCAGGTATTCTAAAGCGTTGATAATTAATCTAACGTTGTCCTTCATCTGTCTGCCCTGTATAAAACCAGTTTGATCGGTATGTATCAGTTGCTGAATTACCCCCATTAGCCTATTTGCTAATATTTTAGTAAAAATTTTATAATCTACATTGAGTAATGAAATAGGTCTGTAATTTTTTGGTTGGGTAAGGTCTTGATCTTCTTTGGGTATCAACGATATGAACGCAGTCTTCCACGAAGGAGGCACTTTCCCTCCCGATTGAATTTTATTGAATAATTCTCTGAGGGGTTCTACCATTTCTAACTGTAGATTTTTATAATAAACAGCTGTTAAACCATCTGTGCCTGGTGCTTTCCCTAACTTTAATTGTTTAATTGCCTGCAAAATTTCCCCAGAGGTTATAGGTTGATTCAGCTTATGCCTATGTTCTTCTCTAACTAGGGGGATTTTCTCTTTATCTAGGAATTTGTCTATATCTCCGTCCTTAATTTTATCCCCTTTATACAACTCTGTAAAAAATTCCCGAAATACCTTTTGAATCTCTTCCTGTTGAAACACTTCCCTCCCTCTGTAACACAATTTGGATACATTTCGAGCTTTCCTTTTTTTTCTAATCTGATAAGCCAACCACCTACCGGGTTTATTTGCATTGCAGAAAGTATTATGTTTAGCATATAATAAACTAGTAGCTACCTGGTCAGAGATCAGCATATCAAACTGAGATTTTAATATAGCAATTGTTTCCCTAATCTTTGTATCTCCTGGATTCAATGTTAACTCTGACTCTTTCCCTTTAATTTCCTCTTCCAATTCTTTTCGTTTTTGCCCTTGTTTGTGTCTATGTATTTTGTTTATATTCATTAATACTCCTCTCATATACGCTTTGCTTGCATCCCATACATATTCCAGAGATGTACCCTTGTTCATATTGAGAACAAAATATTCCGATAGCAATTTTTTACAATCATTAACATACTTTTCATATCTAAATAAGTTTTCATTCAACCTCCAGGACCTTCTTGGCTGGGCTACCCTTCCCAATTCCATCCAGACTGGATTATGGTCTGAAAGAACTCTCGCCATAATCTTTGTCTTCTTCACCCTACAAAGTAAATCATTTGTAATTAGTATAAAATCAATCCTTGAAAGAGATTGATGTCTATTGGAAAAAAAGGTAAAGTCATGTTCTTCTGCATGCCTCTCGCGCCAAGCGTCTCGCAATTCAAAGTCGTCCAGCATGTCAAAAAAGGCTTTGGGTAACTTAGCTCGAAATTTGGTATTCGGGCGAGCTGTCTTCTTATCTCTTTTGGTGTCGATCACGCCATTCCAGTCACCCAATAATATACAAGACTCAAAGTCCCACTGTACTAATTTAGCGTGGAGATTTCTATAAAATCCATCTTGTTGTTGATTAGGAGCATAAATTCCCAAAAGTAACGTCTTTTTCCCTTCTAAGATTAAATCTAATGCAATATATCTTCCAAAGGGATCTGCTTCAATTAGCTCAGCTTTAATATCTTTTCTTAAATATACTACTATGCCATTTTTCTTTTCCATGGCTGAGGTCGCAAAATGTTGGCCCAGTTTGGGGTTAAACAAATATTTTTGATCGGTTGATTTGATATGAGTTTCTTGCAAGCAAATTATATCATTCTTAAACTGTTTGAGATAATGAAATATTTTCTTTCTTTTCTGTGGAGAGTTCAGTCCGTTAACATTCCATGTCAAAATCTTAGTTGTCATTTTTGGTTGCCTGAAGCTTTTTTAGAGCCTCCCGCAAGGCCTGTCTCACCTTTGGTTTAGCTCCTCCCACAGCTTCTGAGCTTGTTGCAGTAGCTCCTTGATCAGTGGCCAATGATTGTTGAGATTGTTGCATAGTAGCTTGTTTATCCGTTTGTCTGGTGGTCTTACGGTTGGATCTTTTTTCCTTGACTCCTTGCCCTTCCGGAAGAGGGAGATGATACATTTTATCTGATGGTTGTGTGGTTTGCTGTTTATCTTGTTCGTCTCGTGGTTTTTCACCATATCCCGAAGGTTCAGGGTATCCCATCTTCAGAATCTTATGATAGAAATCACGAGCTTTCCATACAGAGCTGAGACGATATCTTTGTTTGTCCATTGTAACTATAATACCGAATGGGGCATCCCATCTGTACTGTATCTGACGCTTTCTGAGCTCTTCCACCAGAAAAGCATAATCTCTTCTGGCTCTTAGCATCTGAGGTGGTATTTCTTTCAAAACAATCATGTCCTGTCCACCAATTTGAAGCTTAGTATTGTAAGACTCTTGTAGTATCATATTTCTAGATTCTCTTGTAACAAAGTATATTACTACGTCTCGGGGAAGTTGCCTTTGTTTTGCCGCCCATGAGTTAACACGAAAAATCCTGTCAATCTGCCAATCAAAATTGGATCCCGGTTTTCCCACCAGACGGTCAAAAGCTTCAGAAAACATTTGCTTTAAGTTCTCCTGCTTTTCTTCACGCAGCCCCCTCACTCTTAATGCAAGCTCCATCTGCTTATACTGTATCATAATAATTTGTTTTTCAGCATTGTCAATTTTTTGTTCCACCACTTCAGTTTTGGATATCAGGTTAGTTTTAGCTTCATTGAGAGTTTCTAAATTATCTTCCATTCCAGAAATATATTCTGTTATCACATTTACAATTCCCATCATATTATCATTCGTTTTAGTGACCCTGGTATCGAATTTGTCATATAGAACTTCCATCTCATTCCTTATTTCATCTTTGAATTCTTTGAGCATTTCTAGATTCTGTTCTCTGAATTCTTTAAACATTTCTAAGTTCTGTTCTCTGGATTCTTTGAACATTTCCAGAAAAAATTCTTTTGTTAGTACATCTCCACTAGGGGGCATAGATGGTGGGGGCTGCAGCTTTGTACCAGGTATGGGAGACGTTTTCGGAGGTAATTTGACAGAGGTTGATTTAGATGCCATTATGTTTTAGTTTTAATTATTTATTCTAAATTACTAATCCACTGTGCTATGTGGAGAAAAAGAAATTCCTCCCCCCCCCTTTTTTTCCCTTTTTTTTTTTTTTTTTTTTTTTTCAAGGGGTTTTACGGAGGATTTCAAAAGAGAAAGTCCGTTTGGAATGTTTGGAATGTCCCTGTTTCAACAACAAAGAGTCTTGAAAGCTTTAAGGGAGTAGCTCTAATTAAATTATAAGAGATTGTTTCTTTAATTCTGTAGCAGGAAGCCGGAGATAACAAATGCAGAAGCTGTAAACGCCATTTTGAAGACAATTAAACAAAAGAGGCTTTTATAACATTGAAGCTGGTATTTCAGATAGAGAAAGGTTTTCAAAGTTCACAAGTTTGGTCTTTGCTCGTATTGATTTTTAATAGTCTCTTTTCTAAAGATTGTCCTGAGGGGGAGGGGTTCTGTCTAGTGCTGTGAATAACAGCTGCGAAGTTCAGGTCGGAGTTGAATGACTCAGCTATGGGTTGATCCTCCCCCTCCGTCCACAGCTCACAAAAAAACAAACTGTGAACTTCAAAGAAGATTCTTACCAGCTGAGATTCCTCACTGCTTTTTTCTTGTCTGAAAAAAGAGTTATCTTGTTGATATTAAGTAGATAACGAACCTGAATTCTGGGGGCAGCTCTGTTAAGCTGCCGACGGCGACAGGCCACTCCCCGGAAGCCATGATTGATACAATCTGAAGATTGTCTAGAACCATGATGGTGAACCTATGGCATGCGTGCCACAGGTGGCACGTGGAGCCATACCTGCCGGCATGTGAGCTGTCAGCTCCAGTGTGCATGTGCGTGTCGCCCAGCTGATTTTTGCCTTCTGGAGGGCCGGGGGGGGCATTTTCACCCTCCCAGGAAAGACACTGGAGCCTAGGGAGGGCGAAAAACGGGTCCATACTTCGGTAGGCCCATTGCAGAGGTGGGTTCCTACCATTTCGCACCTATTCGGTAGAACCAGTTCGTCAAATCTACCGAACCGGTTAGAAGAAGTTCCACCAGTGGACCCGGAAAGCAGGCCACACCTACAGAAGAGGTTCCAAAAATTTTTGAAACCCACCACTGGTCCTTGGATATGATTATTCTACACTATCATGCTGATATTTATAAAACTCAGTGCCTCTGTGAAAGGTAAGGATGACTACTGCGCTTGTGGTGCAATCAGAACATTGTGTGTGTTGCAGTTGTTTTAACGCAAACCAAAGATGCCTTTTAAAAAACAAGTTTACACCATATTCTTATGCATGCCAGTGCTGTCTGTGAGGTAATTTAAAGTGGTTCTGACAAGTGTCGTCGGCATCTTCATATCCGGTCACATGAGCGGCAAGCCACTCCCATCCGGTCACATGGGCAGCAAGCCACTCCCACAAAGGAGGCCACACCCACAGAGTAGTTTCGAACAATTTTTGAAACCCACCACTGGCCCATTGGTCCTGTTTTTCACCCTCCCCGGGCTCCAGAGACTTTCTTGAAGCCTGGGGAGGGTGAAAACGGCCTTCTGTAAGCCAGAAACAGATCGTTTCTGAACTTCTGGTTGGTCGTTGGGCCTGTTTTTCATCCTCCCCAGGCTTTGGAGGCTTTCCTGGAGCCTGGGGAAGGCAAAAACGGGCTCCCCCTGTCCCCTGGAGGAAATACCAAGCCTCAGCTTGGAGGTGAGCAGTGTGGCGCATGTGTGTGGAAGCATGTGTGTGGGGGGGGGGTTGTGTGCGAATGCACATGTGGGGGCACACTTTCATTATGGGTGCCAGCACATGCGCACACTCACATTTTTGGCACCCAACAACAAAAAGGTTTGCCATCACTGGTCTAGAATCTCAGCAACCTTTTGGGTGCCAGGGACTGGTTTTGTGGAAGGTGTTTTTTTCTGTGGACTAGGGGGAGGGGGAAGGTATGGCCTCACATGCTGCCTATATCCTGCACAGGAGTGGATGGATCTGTGGGAAGTTATCATCCAGCCCTCTCCCAGAAAAATGAAATATCCTAGGAAATATTGAAAAGGCAGAATATTTCTCAGGATGTGAAAAGGAAGAAACATGTTTTAAAAGACAGAATAGTTGCCTGTAGCTTCCTGCCCATCCCCACTTTGTCAATGGGCCATTGAGAAGGCCAGGCTAGTCCACTTTACATAATAAAGACTTCTCCACTGCAGCCCCAGGGGGGATGGGAATAAAGGCATGATAATGTTGGAACTTTACTCAACTGGCCACATGGCATCTGAGAACTCATCCATACCTGGATTCAAAACACAGCCTAGAGAGTAGCCCCTACATGGCCCCATGGGAATCTGACAACCAATCAGAATACATTCCTTACACAGGAACAGGAAACAGAGAGGTGGGACTAAACAGGGTATAAAAAGCCTAGCAAGCCCCTCCTTCAGCCCTTCTCTTCTTCTCCACCAATATTGAAGCATGTGATCACCTTTTCTGTTCAGGGCTCAAGCCATGTGGCCCTGTAAACCATCTTTCCAAGCAGCCTCCATGTCTCCAGTGTCTTTTCCCCCACTTGGAGCCGAACCCAGAAGGACATTTCTTTCATCAGACCTAAACTCGCTTGCGTGGGCTGGTTCCTGGTGAGCCACGGACCAGTGGGGGTCTGTGGATTGGGGGCCCCTTGTCTAGATCATCTCAAGGCTACGTTTGGCATGACATTAAAGTTATATCGAAGGCATTTAAGTCAAGAGTGTGCAAGCTTGGCGACTTTAAGATTTGTGGATTTCAACTCTCAGAGTTCCACAACCAGTTTGGCTGGCTGGGGAATTCTGAGAATTGAAGTTCACAAGTCTTAAAGTTGCCAAAGTTGAATACTGCTGGTTTAAATTTAAGAGCAAACTAAAGACAATGTGAGTAGTGCGAGTAGGGTTTTCATCAGGATTTCAGATATGGGTTCAATTTATCCATCCTCCAGGCCCATCCAGAGTATCTTCTCCCTAATTAGCTATTGGCATAAAATCTAACTTCTGAAACTAGTTAGAATGGTAACGAAAACATTCTTGCTGGGTGTGATTTTTGAAAAAAATCAGCCCTGTGCCAGGAAAGTGTTAAATTACTTCACTCCACTCTCAGTTTTGACTGATTTCTTGGCCTACACTAGTGTTTCCTCCTTCCAATTTTCATATGGTTATCCTCATCTGTAATTTAACTCTCCTCTCCCACCTAATGAGGTCAAATCTGATTAGAAAGAAATTAGCTCCTTTATTTCAGCACATAATACTTTCCAGACGCTTCCCTCCCTCCTTTTACACATCACTTTATCTTTCCTTGAGTTGGGTCTGCCAAGTGCTTTCGTTTCTACTGCCTGAGGCAGTGACCAAATTCAAATTTCCAAAATTCGATGAACAATAGGAACAGGGTAACAATCTTTTTATTGGTCCTACTGCTGGTCAATGCAATATAGGTAGTCCTTAACTTACAACAGTTTGTTTACTGTTCATTTGAAGTTACGACAGCACTGAAAAAAATGACTTATGACCGTTTTTCATACTTACAACCATTGCAGAATCCCACGGTCATGCGGTTTACATTCAAATGCTTGGCAACTGGTTCATATTTATGACGGTTGTAGCATCCCAGGGTCATGTAACCATCTTTTGCGATCCAATAGCAATAGCAATAGCAATAGCAGTTAGACTTATATACCGCTTCATAGGGCTTTCAGCCCTCTCTAAGCTGTTTACAGAGTCAGCATATTGCCCCCAACAATCCGGGTCCTCATTTTACCCACCTTGGAAGGATGAAAGGCTGAGTCAACCTTGAGCTGGTGAGATTTGAACAGCCGAACTGCAGAACTGCAGTCAGTTGAAGTAGCCTGCAGTGCTGCACTCTAACCACTGCGCCACCTCGGCTCGGATCCAACAAGCAATGTCAACGGGGAAGCATGTTGTTAATTCAACAAGTGCAGTGCTTAACAAATGTGGCAAGAAAAGTTGTAAAATGGGACAAAGCTCACCAAAACTCAATTTCCCACTTAGCAACAAATTCTGGGCTCAATTGTGGTCATACGTCGAGGACTACCTGTAGTGTGTCCTCATTAAAGTGGGGTGCAGAAAATGCCTAAGGAACCTTATGAGAGGAAACCTACTGACATTACTTTTCTGTATGTTGCCATGAAGTCTAGTCCGATTTGACTTATATGCCATGAAGGAAATGCATACGCCCCGTGACCCGTCAAAAGCGCGCTCGACTAAACCGCGCCCGATTAAACCGCGTCGCTGACGTCATCAACAGGGCGACAACAGCCAGCACGGAGAAAGAAGGGCACTTTAAATAGCGCTTTGAAAGCAAGCCGATTCAACTTAAGGTAAGGGTTAGGTTTAGGGTTAGGTTTAGGGTTAGGTTTAGGGTTAGGTTAAGGGTTAGGGTTAGGGTTAGGGTTAGGTTAAGGGTTAGAGTTAGGTTAAGGGTTAGGATTAGGTTTAGGGTTAGGGTTAGGTTAAGGGTTAGGTTAAGGGTTAGGTTTAGGGTTAGGTTTAGGATTAGGTTTAGGGGGGTTAGGTTTAGGAATTAATTTTAGGTTTAGGGTTTACAGCGTGCTTCTGTCCCTGCACTGTTGTCGCCCTGTTGATGACGTCAGCGACGCGGTTTAGTCGGGCGCAGTTTAGTCGAGCGCGGTTTTGTGGGTGAACCCATACACCCTTACAAACATGTAAGAAGCAATACAATACTCAACTTACAACCAACTGAACCCAAAATTTCTGTTGCTAAGCAAGACAGAGGCTAAGTGAGTGGGGCCCCATTTTACAACACAATTTCCCATGGTTGTTTAAAAAAGTCACTGAACTTAAGTGACTCATGCGGCCGTTTAGCGAATCCAGCTCTCTAAATCAGGGGGCAACAACCTTTCGGACCTCAGGGGCCACTAAATTCATAATTTTAAATTCCGCAGACCACTAATATGAATTTAAAAAAAGATAAATAGTATTTAGTGCAATATAAGATATGCAAATAATTTTTTGCGGACCACCAAAATTTTCTTGCAGACCACCAGTGGTGACCTCTGCTCTAAATGATGGTTGCCAAGCACCCCAAGTGTGTTATTGTTATGATTTGAGGGATGTTTCATAAGTGTGAAACCTGGTCATAAGTCACTTTTTTCAGTGAAGTTTTAAGTGCTCCTTAAAGATATGGTCATAAGGACGACCTGTATGTGGAATGGTAAGCTAGGTCAAATTAAACATTGTTGCACACAATTGAAGCACAAGGAATTCATATCCATATCAGAAATTCTGGCCAAAGTGACCTTGGCACAGATGAGTTGGATGAGAGCAAGAAGCAGCCAGATGTTGGGCCTTTCCAGGAAGACCAAGGCTTATTTTTACATCTTTTCCATTATGGATCTGAATAGCTTTTTAACAATATTTCTAAGACATCAGTAATATAGATGCAGTCTGTTTAAATTTCAATTAACACTAAGTTAATTTAGATGTATGAAAAGTCTGGTGCTTATCGGGAGTAAATGCACCAGCAAATTGAATTAATGTCTTGGCTTTTTATGTTGTCTGTTTTTCTGGATCTGAAAATAATCTTCCTTCCTTCTAGTCAAGTCAGAAGAATACCAATAGGATACTGATCTTCTTAACAAACCTTTTAGAAAAATAAAGCAAAATCTTTAACAAAAAAAGAAACAAAAAAAGAAAGTAAGATGTCAATCAGGGTAGCTCAGTGGCTAAGATGATCAGAAAGATGAGGTTTAGGTTTATTAGATTTATATCAGCAGTTCGAATCCCTAGCGCCACATAACAGAGTGAGCTCCAGCTTCTGCCAACCTAGCAGTTCGAAAGCACATAAAAATGCAAGTAGAAAAATAGGGAGCACTTTGGTGGAAAGGTAACAGCGTTTCATTCCTTTCAGTGTTTAGTCATGCCGGCCACATGACCACTGATACATCTTTGGACAACGCTGGCTCTTTGGCTTTGAAATGGAGATGAGCACCGCCCCCTAGAGTCGGGGACAACTAGCACATATATGCGAGGAGAACCTTTACCTAAGATGTCAATCAAATAGTAAAATTCCCCCAATATTCCAAATATTCATAACCTCAATATATTCCTATTGCGGCAACTTATGAATGATTTTGAGATGCAGCTTGGCCTTTTTGAATATCTTGTGCTTTTCTGTGATTGTGTTGTAGTAGTTGAATAGAAAACCCATATACCCTGCAAGTTACATTGGAATTCCTTGCTCCCTCATAGTCTACTTTTTTAATAGCCAAATATTCTGTAGAAAAAAAAAGTGAAAACACTTTATCTAATGTTATACATTTTAATTGAAAGTTTGCCCAGTTTTGAAATATATGTTATTAAAAATTAAATCTCAATGTTCACATTGTTATATCTGCCTAATACATTTTTTGGGGGGGATCTTAAACAATAAGCAATTTCCATTACTCAACACATAAGAAATTTCTGTTCTACTGATTTATGTCCTGTGAGTATTTCCCATTATAATCCAATTTAGGAAACTGGATTAAGAGCGCTAATTGTATTGCTTAGGTTACTTCTTTGGCTTTGAATGTGTTTTCCTTGTTTCTTGCTGAATAAATTACTTTTATTAAGCAAAAAACACAGCTTAGCATTATTTTACACTGAGATTTTAAAAACAATTTTTGAGGGGTAGCAGTTTAAGTCTGCTACAGAAAAAAAGAGCCTTACTGTACCAAAATGGCAACGTAGTTGCGCTCAAATTCTCCTATTTCAATCAATTTGATCTCAATTGTTTGGCATTTTAGTCCTTTGAAAACACTACCAATGTTCCCTCTAATTTTTTTTCAGTGCGCGAGGAAAAGTATAGTGTTTGAGGGGCACATTTTCATGCCTGAGCACCTGAATTTTTTTCAGATGTCATCCAAGACAACAACGAAATCAGTGTTATTTGAAACTCAGTTATATTTATTCAAGATACCCACTTAATTAAAAGTGTTATATAACTATATAATATATATATATATATATATATATATATATATATATATATATATATATATATATATACATACATACATACATACATACATACATACATACATACATACATATATATAGTAAGTTGAGGACTACTTGTATTCAAGATCAATTGATGACACTATGAGAAAAGGATCAAAACTTCCCTCTATCCACATTTTCCATACTATGAATTACTTTATATGCTTTATATTTTCCCCCTTACTATCCAATAGTCTGCAATGATATTAGCAAGTTATGAATAAATTACCAATTGATGTAGATTAGCAATTGGGGTATATAAAGAAACAAACCTATTATTTATTGAGTTGCATGTAAACAACATTTATATATTGGCTGGCTGTAAACTATATTTAACCATTTGCTTTTATACGATGATTCAAGAACTGGAACCATTTGCTGTATCAAATGGATGGTAACACCTAGCTGACCATGGCTGATCCCCCCAAAACTAGTAGACTCTTTACTGCTGCCAAAACAATCTACATGGAGGTTAGGCCAATTTGAACTTGCTAAAGAAATCTGATCAGTCACCTTTGAGAGGATGAACCAACAGAAAATAAAGTTGGTTTTCAATATATTAAACGGCTCATTTAATATACAGCCCTTTCATACGCAAATAATATAATAATGCATGGAATGTGATGAAATGTTGACGTGTAAGTACTAATTTTCAGACGTAAAAATACAAAGATGCATAAAAGATGCAAACCAATACCGTAGGTCAGTTTTCTGTTTCCTGAAAATTATCCCTTCTCTTGTGCCATTGGTAAAAAAACAGAAGACTAATTCAAAGCATTTAAAAAGAAAATACATAATGACAGCATGCAAGTGTCAGCAAAGCCTTCCCCTGACAGATAAGGGAAAGAGGTATATGACCCTACACTTTCAGAATCAAACAGAAAGAAATCCCCTCCGACTAAACATGTGTATGTGTGTGTTTCGCTCTTATACTTTGCAATAGATAAGTGCAACAGACCGATCAGAAACCTGAAATACAACCACTTCCCCAAAGGCAGAGTGCTCTAATGTGCTTCCAGCAGTCCTTTGGGGCCGGTGGTCCTGTTCATGGTTATCACAAGGAAAACAATTCGCAGCCACGCCGCCTGCCTTATGCGCGCAGAGCTTCAAAAAACAGCCCCGGATAGATGCCAATAAGCGACGGGGGCTGCAGGTGCTGGACGATTGAAGTGCTCCGCTCTACCCAGAGGGAAGGAGGCAACCACCAGGAGCAGCCCCAGCACCCGCCAGGCCACACAGCAAAATGGATGCAACACACCCATCCGAACTGAGGCATGAGCCACCGCTGCCGCAATTCCCTCTCCACCGCCGCCTCCCTCCCGTCCATCGCACATTTCCTTCTGTGGAGGCCGGGTCTATCTCCCGAGACACTCCCGCCTTTTATTCATGACGGCCTTTAAGTTGCTTGTGCGGTGATGGGCTGGGCCTGCCGAAAGACGGAACTGGCTTGGTAGCGCAGCCACTCCTCGATAAACTTGAACGGAGTCCTGGGCCAGGGGTTGCTGGTGGTGGCAGCGTGGGAGGATTTTTACCTGCCCGGCTTGTCAATTCCTCTCGGTCCTGAATTGCATGGCGTCATTTTGGCTTTGTTGCCCCAGCTGGGCAGTTTCATTTTGGGGAAGGAAGGCGGCTGGCAGAGCCGAGGATTCATCATACTAAAAAACACTGCGCAGCAGTTGCAAACTGCTGCATGGCATTTTCTTGACACATGCGCAGCCGCCCAGCTTAGAGGGAACATTGGACACCATCATTAATGTTTTAAACAACTTCTGAAAAGTGGGTATCATCACAACGAGCTTTAGAATATTTTGAACCTTACTTGAATTGTTTGAGTGCAAGAGAGAGAATTGGAATGACCAGAGGGTATCACTTTTGTTGTCATGGTTAAATCATTTTCAGATGACTAGGACGCTAATTGGCACCTTTGTGATCTGCAGGGAAGAGAGATGAATTAAGATGATCTGCCCAATGTGCCTTATGGATCCTCTAGATTCCCTGTAGGCAGTTTTGGAATTTTCAACAATATGACAGGCAATTGAGTTAGGTATTTAGTTGATCTCTGGAATACAGAAACAATGCAAACAGTTGGAAGGACTTATCTGGAGAAACCACTCTCTGTATGTTAGTCTCTAAACAAGGGATGAGTGACAGATGGAGCATCAGAGGGACTCCTGGAAAAAATGAGGAAAGATGACTGAACAAGGACACAAATCCATTATCTGGGCCTACATAGTTCCAATGGTGGCGAAACATCAATACTTCTCCGTTCTAACTATATGACTGGATCACCATTTGTTAGCCCACAAATTAAGCCATGCTAAAAAAAAAGCCACATAGGTTAGGATTACTTTTCTTGTAACAATGATAGTAACAGAATCTTGCAAATATGAATGTGCTTCTCACTTTATCTTCAGTTGAATTAGGATGGTCTTGCCTTAAGATGTTTTCTCAAGTTACTTTCTTGGTCCAGGTTCTAGGCCCACTTGTCTATCCGTTAATATTATATCATTAGAGCTGCAATAATGAGATTTTTACACTGACCAGATTAAAGGGTACTTTGGGGGGGGGTCAACTTTTTTGGGGGGAGGGTAATTATTATCCTGTTTGAGAAACTAACTGTTCTTCTGAAGCCATCCCTGTCTTAAGCAAGTTTGCAAAGTCACTTAAGAGTTGCCTTCGAAATATGAGTCACATACAGATTGATTTAATGAAATAAAATTTAAATGCATCAAATCACAATGTACTGAACAAAAGACACCTTCAATGCATATTTTGTGAAGTAATTTATTGCCCTCTCAAATAATTTTCCTCTTCACTGAACTCAGGTCTGCTGAAGATGATAGAATAATTTAGTGAAAGTACACTGGACATCAGACATACATATGCCTTTCTTTAAGGCTTTCTACGCAGTCATCATGAAGTGCAATCCCCTAGCATTTCCCAGTCATTCAACAACATGTCCCTCCAAAACCACAAACCATTTTTTTAAAAAAAAAGCGAGGATCCATTATGAATAATCTCTGTTATAAAAGAAGAATAGTTGGGAAATACAAAATGCAAAGAAAGGTAACAAGTATTTGGGGTTGGGGCTGGATAGAATACAGTATATCGTATTTGGTACCAAGGTCCCATCATTGTATAATTAATATGCACACTTATATGCAAGCACAGAACATTCACCTAATTAAGAGAAACTGACAAATAGGCTCCCTTTATGAAAAATATTCAAATTGTAAAAATTTTCAGAATTTGCATCAGATTTGTATGAAACCTAACATTAAGGATCTCTTATTTACAAAACTGAATTGAAATTCACTTGACAGTCATTTGAACAGCATACCAATTTATAAACTGTGCTTTGCTTGAAATTCCTTGTAATCAATATCCACGTAATATGAAATGGCTTTTAAATTAATGCCGACGCTGGGATGTTTTCCAGCATTTATCACACTTTGAGGAGATTAGGATGATGAAAAGTAATAATAGAAATCCAGATTTCAATTCTTTTTAAAAGAGAAAGATATTTAGAGACGTTCTAGCTTTTCATTTAAGAATTCTTCAACGCTATCTGTATTCCATTTCAGGATGCTCAATTCTTCGGCAATGTTCCCACTGTCGTCCAAGAGCTTCAGTACAGGATCAGAGCCACGCACATACTATAGAGAAAAAATATATATCCAAGGTTATTGTCTGTTTGGATTAAAAACATTCAGCCTATTTTGCATGGTCAAACCTCATCTCCCTTGGTAAAGTTCAAATGTCAGTTTTCTATTGAATTAATTATCATAGCCTGTTGTAAACATGGATCTATTTATGTCATGAAAAAAAAAGTGAAACACAGGCCTGTACTGCTTTATCTATGGTCAAAATTGCATTAGTTAATTCAAGTCTATGACTGATTGCCAAAAAAAATACCATCACCAGAGATGAAAATTAGATTGAGCAGAATTATCTGGATCTTGCCATTAAACAAAGCAGAGTTGTACTTGGAGTAGAAAAGATAAAGAGCCCATTTGAAAAGGCAATATTGAACATTCCACTTTCCTTATAAGAAGTTGAAACAACGAATAAATTTACTTTTTCTTTTTTACTAAGTACAAAAATATGACAACTGGAGGGGAGCATTATTACAGATAATAAAGTATGTAAATACTATTTGTGCTTAATACATGTTTTTGTGCTAACTTTGTGCAGTCTGATTCTGGGAAAGCTCCCATGTTTATGCTAAACTCTGAAATAGAGAGATGTTTTCTGATGTAAGATTACTCCTAACTTTTATGTTATCCATTTAATGGAAAGCATTATTTTTTTTTATTACTGAACTTCAATGGAAAATCTCTTAGCAACTAGACTCATGGTGTTAACAGAATCTGAAATTGTTCTAATACCATCACATAAATAATATTCAAAAATAGTTCTATATATACAAATATTCCCCTCATGTCTTCAAAATGTATAATGAATCAGTACAAGTTATTTTGCATCGAGAAGGTATCACTTCAACATTCTTGCTTCCTTAAAAGAGCCAAGGTGGCGCAGTGGTTAAATGCAGCACTGCAGGCTACTGCTAGATCAGCAGGTCAGCGGTTCAAATCTCACCGGCTCAGGGTTGACTCAGCCTTCCATCCTTCCGAGGTGGGTAAAATGAGGACCCAGATTGTTGGGGGCAATATGCTGACTCTCTGTAAACCGCTTAGAGAGGCCTGAAAGGCCTATGAAGCGGTATATAAGTCTACTGCTATTGCTATTTTTTATACAAATAACTAGCAATAGCAGTTCGACTTATATACCGCTTCATAGGGCTTTCAGCCCTCTCTAAGCGGTTTACAGAGTCAGCATATTGCCCCCAACAACAATCCAGGTCCTCATTTTACCCACCTCGGAAGGATGGAAGGCTGAGTCAACCTTTGAGCCGGTGAGATTAGAACCGCTGAACTGCAGATAACAGTCAGCTGAAGTGGCTTGCAGTACTGCACCCTAACCACTGCGCCACCTTGGCTCTCTAACTAAGTCAGTCGCTATTTTTGATTATTATTGATTGAACCTATCATTTGCATCTTTTGATGCAAAATATATATAATTCTCTCTATTCTGTCTGAATCTATGTTTTATAGCCACCCTTGTATTACTAGAAGGGTGGCTATTTTTTCTCCCATAAAAAGGGAGAAAAAAGGGAAAACAAAGCAAAGAGCAAAAAGATTGCAAACTTAACTGTCAGCTAGCACCCTTTAGAGCTGATAAACATTAAAGAAAAGAAACACACTATGGTTATATGGTTGTTACGAATAAACAAGAGTTTATTCCCTTGAGAAAGGAAATGAAATCAGAAACAAGGGGAAAACGTATAAAGGGGAACAAACTTTGAAAGAAAACTTGCTATACAAAGTTTTCTTACCAAAACAGGTACCACGATTCGTTCTGTATAAAAGCTGAAACACAGCTGGGTTGGAAAACAGATTTTCCTACTAGAAAATATTTGGACTCTCCCTACTTCCATTTTGGCCAGTGAACCAGGAGGGGTCTTGTTGTTGTTGTTGTCAGGCACACTCTGATTGCGTGTGCGCACATTCTTGTGGAATATGCTCTCAGCAAGTGGTTAGAAAATGGCCCATCATGTTCCTGCCTTGTTTAGTTGAAATGCCCCTCTCTACACACAAAAGGTTTCTAAATGTCTTATAATATTTCATGCCAGAAAGATATTTTATGAGTTTTTAATTAAAAATAAAACGAAAAGGCAGTACCAAAACCAGTCAAAATCGGTCCTTACCTTAATCTGCAGTCCCCTGAAAAGTTTGGGCTTGTCGCTCTTGACAAAAGCTAGAATTCAAAGGAAAGAAAAAGACATCCCAAATATTTCTTAATTTCTCCAGATAAATACGGTATCTGTTTTTAGGCATTAAGGGATTCATATTTTTACATACCGATTTAAACATCTCACTGGAAGGCAAAAAGGATTTTAGAATGCTACTTTGAACATTACATGTTAAAGATAACTAAGAGAGAGCAAATACCTCCTGAGGAAAACGGACAGCCATTGAATTTATAATTAGTTCCACAAGAGAGCACTGACAGCTGGTCCTCAACTTACAACAGTTCATTTAGTGACTGTTCAAAGTTACAACAGCACTGAAAAATGTGACTTATGACGTTGCAGAAACCGCATGATCATGTAATCAAAATTCAGATGCTTGGCATATTTATGACCATTGCTGGGTCCCAAGGTCACTCGATCACCTTTTTGTGACCTTCTGCCAAGCAAAGTCAATGGGGAAGCCAGATTCACTTAACAGCCGGGTTATTGACTTATCAGATGCAGGGATTCACTTAACAACCGCGGCAAGAAAGGTTGTAAAATGGGGCAAAACTCACTGTCTCATTTAACAACAGAAATGTTGGGCTCAGTTGTAGTCATAAGTTGAGGACTACCTGTATTAATCACTCTAAAGCAGTGTTTCTCAACCTTGGCCACTTGAAGTTGTCTGGACTTCAACTCCCAGAATTCCCCAGCCAGCGAATGCTGGCTGGGGAATTCTGGGAGTTGAAGTCCGGACATCTTCAAGTGGCCAAGGTTGAGAAACACTGCTCTAAAGTATTCACAGTAATTCCTTATTCGTTTTCCCTACATAATTATTTTTCATGTTAAGCATGTTTTTACAAGTAGATCTTGCCTAGCAACTGTTTGACGTTATGATGGACCATGCCAGAGCTACGTATGACTCAGTTCTGATGGTCTCATGCATTTTGGGCACTTGGAAACAAGCAGGGACTTGTTTCCAGCAAACAATGACCACTGAAGCAGCTTTGTTGGCTTTGTTTTAGGACCATGGTGCTTGCTGAAAATAAGACCTACCGTATTTTTCAGAGTATAAGACGCACCGGAGTATAAGAGGTACCAAGGTTTTGAAGATGCAAATTAAAAAAAAAAGTTTTTGCACTCTGCAGAACTCCCAAAAACAGCCCAGTTTTTCCTAAAACGGGCCCGTTTTTTTTCTTCCCCAAAAAAGGCATGAATAGCCTTTAGGGGGCTTACAGAGTGCTCCTGGGGGTGCCCCCCCCAAATAAGCAAAAAACTGCTCATTTTTTTATGAGAATGGGCCGGTATTTTTGTCAAAAAATTTGCATGCATAGTCTGCAGGAGGCCTATAGAGGGGGGAATCGAGCAAAAAACATCCCATTTTTCACTCATTTCCACCCTCCCCAGCCCCCAGGAGCTCTCTGAAGGCCTTCTACAGGCTCAGCACGGCCATTTTGGTGAAGAGGTGGAATCTCGGGAGGCAAAAAATGCTGTATTCAGTGTATAAGATGCACCCAGATTTTCAGCCTCTTTTTTTGAGGGAAAAAGGTGCGTCTTATACTCCAAAAATACGGTAACTGGAAAAAAGCCCTAGCATGATTTTTGAGGACGCTTGCAATATAAGCCCTACCCCCAAAATAAGCCCCAGTTAAGATCAGCCAGATCTACGCATTTAGTATCGTATTTTCCCAAAAATAAAACCTAACCGGAAAATAAGCCCTAATGCGTCTTTTGGAGCAAAACTTAATATAAGACCTGGTCTTATTTTCGTGGAAACAAGGGTACAGTATATTCATAGCCATAGTATTGTAGTCTATCATCCTGGCCAATGTATGAGTGCTAAGTCACCTGAGTGTACAGAAAGCAGACAGGCAACCTCAGGAAATCTGAGTCCCTGCATGTGTTAGTTATCTGGTTAGATTTGCATATAACACTAAACCATGACTGTTGAATAATCAACAACTATTTATTTATTAAATTTACTTATATGCCATGGAATTGTAATTGTCTCATAGCAGTCTTCAAAAAAAAAATATTACCATTATCAGCAAATCTAAATCATCAAACTAAAAAAATATCAAAAAACAACAATACATGAACAAATAAAAGCCAATTCCAGATGGCACTTAAACAATAGCCAAAGTTCCTTTAAAAAAATTCAACCTTCACAAACTATGGGAAACCATTGCTAAGAGGATCAAATCAGCTTTTAGAACAGGGGTCCCCAGCTCCCATTCCGTGAACCAGCACCAGTCTGTAGCATGCCAGCAACCAATCCATGCCAACAAATGGAGCCCCATTCACGGGATGCAGGTAGCATGCAAACCATGCCCTCTCTGGTCCAGGGAAAAATCTTTCTCTACAGAACCGGTCCCTGGTGCCCAGTAGGTTGAAGGCTGCTGTTTTAGAGGGGATGTTTCACAACATGGGTTGGACAAAAAGCTATGTTGGGGGGATCTTGTCCCCTTCGTATCACAAACATTGGCTGGATTTATATATATAATGCGAAGTGATGAAGTATGGTATATCAACCACAATGGCCAAGTTCACACAGTATGCTAAATCAAATTCAAATAAATCCTATTATGTATAATGCAATGAGTAAACTCAGCAACAATCTGGGAGATCAGCATTAAGTTATCCAGATGAGATGCAAATTTGCTTTGTTGACTGAAGGATTAAAAGCTTGCAATGTTTATCACAGTGGTATGGAACATTTCATCAACTCAAAAGATATTCCTTTGTAGACAGATTTCTCTTTTGCTTTTGCGGGAACATTAGCAGACCAGATCTTAGTATGCCAAGAACAAAATGAAATAGAATGATAGAAATAACAGTGCTGATCTCCAGCTCTGTGTGATGTCAATTCAAACCTCTAAGACATATTGTAGAGTTGGCAGCTTCCTCACACTAGCAAAAATGAACTGAGGCACCTTCTGGATTTAAAAAAAAGGCAGTAAACAACCTGCTTTATTTTCTGTTGAGGCATTCTCAATATGTGATCCGAGGATGAGTAAGCAGCAGAGAATTTTAATTTAAAAAAAGGAAAAATGATGCTAGATGAAAAATGCCATTTCCACTACAATAAATAAATGGATATTTGATTGAAAGAAAAGAGATATTTGTCCTAACACAGAAGCAATGAACCTGTGTCATAACAGCAACAGGTTAAAATGAGGAAATAGACACGGAATTTACAAAGCTATTTGTATAAAATATTCCATGCATTTAACAGCTAGATTCAGGGGGACATGCATGTTTCAGGCAGAAGTGATATGTGTCCATGTGTGAAAGGAAGTTTTGGGAAGAAGGGGGGAGGGGGAGGGGGGCAGGGGAAGAAGGAGAAGAAGAAGAAGAGAAGAAGGGAAACATTTCTACTATTGTCTACCAATTTATAATACAATAGACCAGTGGTTCCCAAACTTGGCAACCTTAAGACTTGTGAACTTCAACTCCCAGAATTCTCCAGCCAGCAGAGCTCTGCTGGCTGGAGAATTCTGGGAGTTGAAGTCCACAAGTCTTAAAGTTGCCAAGTTTGGGAACCACTGCAGTAGACCGAACTTTTATTCAATTGATAGAAAAGAGACAGAAAGCAATGGGACAATAAAAAAGAACAAAAAGCTGACAGAAGTAAGGAGAAACCTCAGATGAAGGGCTTGCATAGCAGATGTTGATAAAAGAAACCTACAGTCAGCTGTAAAACTAGAATTAACCTTAAAATAACCAATTTTATAACCAAAAAAAATCTTTGGTGGACAATCTCTCTATTTGAGAAGCAACTGTTCTAATTCCAGGAACTTAAAAAGATAAGCCGAATTTGGTGAAGAAAATGCTTCTGTTCAGCTAAAACAAAAATTTGAAATTAAAAAAAATAGTCATGCTTTTTGTGAGAAGGGAAATACTGTTGACTGTTGAGAAAGTATTTCAGATCTCAGTATTACTTTCAGTTATTTTAAAAGATGAACTCAGCAGAGATCATCTTGCTTTCTTACAGATAACATAAAATAATTAAATGTTGATACACTACAGGTAGATCTCACTGCCCTACTCATTTAGCAATAGCTCCAAAGTAACAATGGCATTGTAAAAATAATTTTAAGAACCAGTCCTCACGCTTATGACCATTGTTACGACCTATGTGATCTCTCCAGTGCACTTTTCCCAAGAAAATCTGCTGAAATTCCTGAGGTGAAGGAATCTAACTATTTCTCAATGGCAACCGCCTGCTTTGGAGCACATTTTTTTCCTGAGGCTCATGGGCCCTTTAACTTGCTGGCCTATAAGGCCCTAAAAAGGATTTTATTCTGTAGGACTTTCGCACTAGTGACAAGGACAGATTGCCTAAAATTATGTAGGCCTGATGTTTTCTTTTCGGCAACTCAATTTAATACACCCAAAGGTGCTTTTTCAGGAGGCAACTGGACTTTCTTCTTTTTTCTTTGAAAGCATTTCGCTTCTCATCGAAATGAGAAGTGAAACATCTTCAAAGAAAAAACAAAAACGTGAAAAAGCACTTTTTGGGACAGCCATGATTTGGATGACTGAGAATCTCTACAGACTTTTAGCTATACAATTTGGGATAAATACCCTTTGAATGGTGTGGGAGTAGGAATGGATTTCCGGAGGAAAACAAATTGCAGACTACAGGAACCAGGAGGACTACTCAGGTATCCCTGAAGACATCGACAAACCTTTAGAGGGTTGTTGAAGTGCTTCAACAACCCTCTAAAAGGATGCATATGACCAGCTGTCTGCAAGGAATAAAAATCCTATCATTCCCCACTATCCTGTCAGAGCTGAGGAAACTTCTTAGATGAGAAGCGAAACGTCTTCAAAAGAAAAAACAAGAAAATCTAGTTGCCTCCTTTGGGACAACCATGACCTGGATGACTGAGAATCTCTACAGATTCTCAGTTTGATACAGCTATTCCTGTATCAAGACTTTCTAGTTAAACAGAAAGAATGATTATAAAAAAGTAATAATTAATGTGCAATACAGAAAACAAATGTCCCAGCTTTGAGATATTCAGCAAAGAAACAAGTGGGTCCCACCATATAAAAGTCAACTTAAAAAAAGAGAGAGAGAGTCTTGGCAATAACAAACTATTATAGTCCAAAACAATCTAAAAATATTCCATCTTTTGAAGCAACAGAATGACCTTCATCTAGCCTCATGTTCAATTATAGTTATTCAAGTGACATGTAAGAAGCAACAGAGCCCTCAGAACAAAACCAGTATTTCTTCCCTAGGAAAGGGCGGGCTGCAATTTAAGACCTTAAGAGATGCTGAATAGAACAACTGCAACAAAATCTCTTACACCCAACACTTCTTAGAAATCTTGTTAAACGTTTGCAAAGCAAAATGTCTTCTCACTCCTGCTCTGCAACGTGCATGTGCTACTGGTGCTACTGTTTTCTTCTATTTCTGTTGTTTCTGACTCTGAAATCACACTTCGTTATATATTTAATTTTTTTTTTTTTTTTAGCAATAGCAGTTAGACTTATATACCGCTTCATAGGGCTTTCAGCCCTCTCTAAGCGGTTTACAGAGTCAGCATATTGCCCCCAACAATCCGGGTCCTCATTTTACCCACCTCGGAAGGATGGAAGGCTGAGTCAACCCTGAGCCGGTGAGATTTGAACAGCCAAACTGCAGAACTGCAGTCAGCTGAAGTAGCCTGCAGTGCTGCATTTAACCACTGCGCCACCTCGGCTCTTATTTATTTATTTAAATTTATTTAATATTTGTGCTCCTCATGTCAGGAATAATAGTATTCTTACAGCAGCCAGCAACCCACTCCCACCCTGTTATCTGGGTTTCCAACAACCAACTCTCAATTAGCATAGACAGAATGATTTGGCCTGGGAGATATTTTAAAAATAGTGGGGAGGGAGAAGGGAAGGAAGGGAATGCTGGAAAGTGGAAGATATAAAACCATTTACACACATATCTTGTCTCCCTGTGCAATGCACGTGCACATCTATATAAAAACAAAGTAGAACGTGAGGTAGATGTTTAAAAACCCACACATTATATGCATGTACATAAAGCTACTGCATATTCAAGAGGAAAAAAAAAACTCAAGGCCAGGACAACTTCTCTCTCGATCCATTTTTTGATTTGGTTTCTATCAGAAAAGTGAAGAGCAAAATTCTCACCTCTCCACTCTCCGGATAGGAAAAAAGAAAGTTCCAGAGTGACTGGCAGTTTTTAATTCAAGAAAAGAAACCCGAATTAGACGGGATGGAAAAATATTAAGTGTATGAATTCTGGGAAAGAAAGATTACAAAAAATAACAACTGAACTGCAACTCCTATTAGCCTTCATTTCTGGCCATGCTCTCTAGTACTGATAGGAACAAGAGTTCAGAATCTGGAGGAAATCCCAACTGGTGTGACCATGCCTTATAAATTATTTGAGGATGTGCACATACTTTGTCGGACTAGACATTCCTTCAGGATCTAAACAAATGATGGGGTGTAACGATACTGATTTGGGAAGAGAAATATTGCAATTTCACTTACCCTGAACCTGAGGGAACCTCCCCAATTTTCATCCACACACTTCAAGGATTGCTCCTGCGTAGAGCTGTAAGAGACAAGCAACATATAGTAATAACCCGATCCAACATTATTGCTCACTACGTGAAGCATCAATTTAACTTTATATCTATTTATTTTTAATAGAAAAAAAAATCACCAAGATAATTGATACACGTGCCTGAATTTTCTATTCAGGGATTTGGTTTACCAAGAATAAAAAACACCTTAAATAAATCACTAACTAATGTTGTGCAAGATTGCACATTCTGCACATTACCATTAAAAAAACTGCCGATGCTGTATCCATTTCACACAAAAATTATGCACAGCAAACATTCCCCTAGGAGACACTGAAACCCATGGCAGATGTCTAGGGAAAAAAATTGGAAGGACAAGAGCTAACACACTTAATGAGAATTTTATTTAGATTTTATTCTAGATAGAGTGATAATCATACCACTGGATTCAGTTTACGCTATCAAAAATTCTGGCACTTTTATGATTTTTAAAACCATTGTAGGTTGATTGGAAAGTTACCTACCAAGGGAACATAACCACAGCAACATTTGCCTTGATTTATTTCATTACAGTAGTATGTTCTGTGACCCGCTGAAGGGAGCATGGAAACTGCCGCTAATATTAGTATGCAAGTCTTGGTTGGTAGTCCTTGGATTATGAAGGCAATTGAGACTGGAATTTTTTTCACTAAAGGATTCAGTTACAAAGTGTTCACTTGACTGTCCTGCTCAGCAACATAGTCTTGGCAGTCCCTGTTGCCATCATTAAGTGAGGGTCATTAAGTGACATGACTGTTTTGTGGGAGGAGGCACTGAAATCACATCCAGGCAAGTAGCTTAGGCGAAGAGCTACAGGTATGGGTTCCACCACAAAACCGCGGTAGACTAAAGTGCGCTCGACGAAAGCGCGTACCTGACGTCATCACAGCACGACGAAAACATCACGCTGTGAGCGGTAAAGTTAAAATTAACGCGAAAACCTTACCCTAACCCCCCCAAACCTAACCCTAAACCTAACCCTTAACCTAACCCTTAACCTAACCCTAAACCTAACGCTAAACCTAACGCTAACCCTTAACCTAACCCTAAACCTAACCCTAACGCTTAACGTAACCCTAACCCTAAACCTAACCCTTAACCTAACCCTAACCCTTACCTTTACGTGAATCGGCTTGCTTTAAAAGCGCTTTTTAAAGCGCCCTTTTTTCTCCGTGGTCGTATTTGTCGCGCTGCTGATGACGTCAGGTACGCGCTTTAATCGGGCGCGCTTTAGTGGACCGCGGTTTTGTCGTGCCACGCAGGTATGTAGGTCCTATGGAGTATGGGCGGGCAGGTACTGTAGAGGTGCTATAGAGCAGGAGTCTCCAACTGTGACAACTTTTAAGACTTGTGGACTTCAACTCCCAAAGCAACTCCCAAAGCAAAGCTGGCTGAGAAATTCTGGGAGTTGAAGTCCACAAGTCTTAAAGTTGCCAAGGTTGGAGACCCCTGCTTCAAAGTGAGGGAGGGCATTACAAAGTACAGGAGGGAATGAATGCTACGGGCCAGCACTATGGAGTGCAAATGTTACAGCTAGGCACGGCTAGGCACTACAGAAAATGGACAGATGGGTGGTACAGAGTATGAGATCCCCATGCTGCCTGGGGGCCCCTTGTGAGAGAAAAAGCTGCAGGAAAAACTTGCGATCTGCTGCCCCCCCCCCACTGACTTTGCTTCTCGGAAGTCAGCAGGAAGGTCATAAATGACAACTACATGACTGCAGGGCACCGCAAGTAATTGCGAGTTGCTAAGTGCCTGAATCATGATCATGGCACTGTGGGGAACCTATGACAGCCACAATTTTGAGGACACATTTGTGAGTAAGCCCCCTCCCCCCGTACCATTTTAACTTTGAATGCTCACTGAATGAACGAGGGGCATTGTAACCTGAGAAATACCTGTACACCCGTAGCACGAAGTGTTCAGATCATCATGATTTGCTATTTGTGACAATGGCTATTGTTGTCAGTTTCAGAATTCAATTAAAAGTTTTCGTTTGAGATTCGCATCTTCTAAGGTGTAAACCCATATTAGCTGAAGGACTGCCTGTATATGTTATATGTTCCAGCACAATTGCTTAGATCAGGATCTGAAGTTCTATTCTCTGGCCCACCAGTATTAGGCTAATGTGTACTAGGAGATGGACTTTTCAGTACCCTACCGCCCTGCATTTTAGAGAAATATTTTTTTGGGAGCAACATTTGATGTTTTAAAATGTTTACCCAGGTGCTGCTGTTCCAATTTGTTTTGTGTGTTGCCTTAATGAGGTCAGTGCATCCTGACCCGATGCTACTATAAAATACATAATTCATTTCATCGGAATAAACTAACTGAACCTCATTCCAAACTACTTCAAGCATGGTATGGTTAGTAGTACTTTCGATCATCACTCCTGTGCTGCCTGCTGTTCCGTTCCCCTTGGGTGGGGAAGTACAAAACCTAGGGAACGTGACACACAGGCAAAAGCCTTAGAAACTGACAGATTACCCTTGTGATCTCGTCAGTGATTACTCTTGGGACTTCCTTGGCTTCCAGTTAAAGGAATCAACAGGGCAAAAGGTATAAGGACTGAGATATACAATCACAAACATGATTTCATTTAATAACACAACATGTCTACAAGAAAATGTATGTGGATGTGTTACATCAGAGACACAAATATTATCTCAATGGAGCCAAAATGCAGAAATCCATGGACCAAACAGCTGAAACATACCAATGAAAATGATGCATGGCATTTTGGAAATGAGGATAAAAGGGAAGGTTTATTCAAAGGTACTTAACAGGTATTTGTAGTTTATAAAGATGCAATTTTATTATTTGTATCACTGGAAAATTTTATCCAAAAAACATTGAAATCAGGTATACTTAAATCCTGGTTTCAAAGGGAAAGTTATGCAGATCTTTAACAGCTAAATTCTAAATATGTACCCAGGAGGGAAGTTTATATCGGAAAGCTAAATATACCATTGAAATCAGCGAGACAGGGAAATGCTTCATTCTTGCTCACTCGCATCTCCGTGACTAGTCTTTCCTTTAAACCAGACTTTTACCATAGCTGACTCGTGTCTTCTCATTAGTAAAATAAAAAAGCATATCAGCATTTTAAAACTAACGTCTTGAATTTCACCATAATTTGGAAGTCTAAGCTTATATTTATTTCTATATTTGATTAAATGACCTCTTCTGAAATCCTGGCAGATTCATGAATAATGCACAAGGTAAACCAGCTCCAAGAGAGCATCGGATTCTGAGCTGAATGTTGATTGCAGGACCTGAGAGACTCATGATCAAGTCCCTGTGCAACTATGAAGCTAACAGAGTCATCTCAGAACATTCAGCCTTTTAACTATGCATCATCCACTGCATTGGACTGAGATGAAAATAAAATTGTAAGTAAATTTCGAAGGAAGAAGAGGAATGAAGTTCAAGCGAAGAATTAAGCTGGGATGAAAAGTCAAGAAACGAAGTCCTGGCCTTTCCTCATTCTACTGATAAAGGAGAATACAGATAGTCCTCGACTTACAATAGTTCATTTAGTGACCATTCAAAGTTACAGGGGCACTGAAAAAAGGGACTTATGACCATTGCAGCATCTCCACAGTCACATGAGCAAAATTCTGATGCTTGTCTACCGATTCATATTTATGATGGTTGCAGTGTCCCAGGGTCATGTGATCCCCTCTGGAGACCTTCTGAAGGCAAAGCCAATGGGGAACACAAGTTCCACTTAAAAGCCATGTTACTAACTTAACAAATGTAATGATTCACTTAACAACTGTGAAAAAAAGTTGTAAAACGGGTCAAACTCACTTAACACACGTTTAACTTAGCAACATAAATTTTGGGCTCAATTGTGGTCGAAACGCGAGGACTACCTGTATTTGTAGCTCAAGTTTGAAGTGAGAAGTCCTTGGTGCTCTTTTTTCTTGGCTGTTTTCTTGCAGATATTTCATTACCCAGATTAGGTAACATCACCAGTGCTAGTAAGGAAATTTCATTCATTGTGGGTAATGAAACATCTACAGGAAAACAACCAAGCCCAGAGAGCACCAAGGACCCCTCATTTCCTAATTCTAGATTGAACCTATCACATTTCTAGCCATATTACAGGACCTCCTCATCTTCTTCATAGGATCACTGACAACATGGTGGCTGACTATCATATACTGTATCTCTGATCTAACAGTTAAACTTTCAAGAGAATATAATCATTTTATTTGGGATGAAAGTATAAAAAAACGAAGAACAATGGGAAGGAGTACTCCCACTGACATAGCCATAACTAAGACAATCTGCCTGTTTTGCAATGAGAACTATTTTGATGAAGCCTGTAGCAGAAGCCCAGAGGTCTAAAGGAAATGAAGAATCAAGAGTCAGAATCCTTTAAGGTGACAGCTAAATTTTAATTACCATAGCAGAATGAAACTGACTTTAAAATGAAGCTAAATCAGGTCATGCAAATAACATTAGCCTAAAGCACTAAGCACATTCTACTATATTATCAGTTGCTGGAACTGGCAGCTCTTCATGGCAACTTGGTTTAAATTATTCTCAAAGATCTGTTTTCAAGTATTTCTATCCCTCTTATCTAGTCCCTTCATATAGAGGGATGGGATGTTTCTATTTTATTTTTTATTTTTTTGTTTATGAAAGATAACTTCTATTGGAAGAGTGAAATCATGGAAACTTTGTAGAAATAAATTCCTTATATTGTAATATTAATATTGATCATGTAAAAGTACTTTTACTAAGTATCTCACTCAGTTTCTTGGCATTGTCAGGCCACTGTTCAACCTATATACCATTTATTGTGCTATTGTATTAATCTCTTTTTATACCAGCCTCGACGTCAGGTCAATGATGGAAACTTGGAAATGGAAAGCTGCTTCAAAGCATCTGTTGAGAGTTGACCATTAGGCAAAAAGAAAAAAAAAATAGACAAAACAGCCTTTGGGGTGACGAAGATTCTGTCCAAGAACAGAAGAAGGCTTCACATGCAGTCTCCATTACAATGATTTGAAGAATGGTGCCAGTATGCTTTCCCCTTCTCAGAATGGGGAAACAGAGATTTGTCATGAGAAATTCATTATGGAGCCTTGAAAAGCACTAGGAGCAAGCAACCATCTGTTCTGCTTCAGCCCTTGCCTTTTAAAAAAAGCATGCATATGAGAATATGCATATGAGCATGCATTTTGATTACAATCTGCAGAGCTCTGACACAGCATACAAAAATAAAAAGGAGCATTATGTTTTAAGCAACAACAAAAACATTCATGTGCTGAATTCTGAGGAGGCTCATAAGAGAGCATATCTGTTTGTTTGTGAATGGACTCACAGCTGGAATTTGGCTTTCTGTTTCAGTTCAGTGTTTCCTGCTGTCCAAAAAAGAGGCAGCCATGCTGCTTTAAAAGCCAGCTAGACTTTTCTGATCAAAAATTGTTGTGAAAGCTTCAGATTTACATCCTTGTTCCATTTCAGAAACCATATGAGCCAATTAGCAGAGAACAGATTTGTTAGATTTATATGTATGTGCATGTACACACACGCAAAATAGCAGGGTAATCACAAGATTCATGTTTTTTTTAAAATCGAGTTCTAACAGTAAAGAGTATCAGAACTACTGGATTATTAGAAATTAGGAAATGCAATGTAAAAGAATATATTTAATTAAAGGAAATAGGTAATTCCAAAAGAGGCGACAGTCACTAATAAGAAGGGGGGGAGTCAATTCAAAAGTACAATAAAGCCAACAAATGAATTGGCTTTAATGCCAGGTTAGATTTTCCAGGTGGTAGCTTACCAGATTGAAAACAGAATTGTCTGGCAGGTTTTAACTTTTTCAGGACAGAATAATTTGTGTACAGGTAGTCCTTGCCTTATAACCATAACTGAGCCCGGAAATCTGGTTTTGAGTCATTGCATCATTAAATGGCCATGTGGGGTATCTGGGGGTTGAGGGAGGCCCTGGCATCCACTGGCATGTAGAAACTCTGAGTGTCAATGTTTCAGAACCCTGAGGTTCAGAGATTTTAGTTTTCTTCTCCTCCTCCGCTCCTTTTGCTAGCATTCTTCTCAATGGAAATGCCCAAAGACTTTCAGAGCAGCAATAGCATTTAAAACTTATGTACTGCTTCATAGAATGCCAGTTTTGCAAGTATTTTCACCAGATTTGAGGTCTGTTCCTTCAGTGCGTGGGAGAATTTCCCCTCCCTGAACCAAGTGGAGGATTAAATAGCGACCACATGATTATAAGGCATCTGGCAACTGGTTGTAAATGCAAACAGGTTGCAAGCACTGGAAATGTAGCCCTATGACTGGGAGGAAGAAGAGGGGGAGTGTGACGCAATGTCTTACAATGCCTTTATGGGCCGTACAGAAATATATAAAGAAATGACATCCAATGCTGCACAAACATTATTAATTTTGTATGGAAATCTCACCATTTAAACAATTATATTGTTGTTTAAGTGGGCTATATAAATCTGGGAACATTTTGAATTTTTATATGCCACTAGATGCCAGTCTATTTTATATGCTAGTCTATAACCATTTAGAACAATGGTTTTTGATGTAACATATTCACTTATAATTGAGAGTACTGATTTTAATATGATCAGTTATAGAAAAGTGCAGACTTTTAAAGTGTGGCTGTTTACATCAGCTGCTAAGTGTCGGCATTTTTTCCCTACACTTTGAAGCAGGATTACTTTGGCCTCCATTTCACCCTTCTACTTTTCAAGAAACCAGCATTATTCTATGCTACTGAAAAAGAGGCTTACAATATGCGACTGTCTAAAAGTGATGCTGATAAAGCTTCTAAATTAGTCTGAAAGTGAATCTAAGAGTTCCAGACTCTGAAAGTAATGAGGTGTATTGCTTGGTACAAATGTATCTTGAGTCAGGATAAATTTTTGTAACTATTTGTTGCGAGTGAAATATTTTCCTTCCTTTTCTCTTATAAACAGACAAAACTTAAATAGCTAGCATTTCCCCTGCGAGGCAATATAAAAGGGATAAACTCTTCAGTCTTCCCTTATATGAAAGGAAATATCTTAGCACTTAATGGGAATTAGGGAACTCCAGAGCCAGGGCTCTAATTGTGTGCTAACTTGTTTGAGTAGCTTAGTGGGAATATGAGCAAACAGATCCCAACGTGCACCTGATTTATCCTGCAGGCGTTCCTTGATCCAGCAACAGATGTAAATGCAGAAGTCTGCTCCAATGTGGACAGAAGGAATAAAGGTCAACATGCTCAAAATTGCTCAATAATTAAATAAGTACATTATGAAAAGGGTTTATAATCCATCAAACATCTGTTGTGATATCTGTCAATATTTCAAACTATGAAATCTGCATCCTTCTCTAAAATATGGGGCGGGGGGAGATGGTGGTGCTTATGCTTAAAAGGTCTATGTTGCCTTTCCAAATCATGTTTTCACTGTATAATTTAAAATACATTAATAAAGTACATTAAAATTACATCGTTATAATTCAGATAAAAAAATTACATGTACAATAACAATGTTTAATAAAACATAGGTACGATTTGACGTACAATTGTAATGAGCCTGCTTATTATGTATGTGGTTCCGTTTTATGACGTTTTCTGCAGCAGTCATTAGGTGAATCACCGCAGTTGTTCAGTGAATTGTAATCATTAAGCATGGGGTGCTTTTGCTGAAAATTGGAAATGCCACTTTTTTGCAAAAATGACATAAAACGCTGTCATGTGACCACGGGATGCTGCAAATGGTCATGGAGGCTGTATTGCTGAGCGCCTGAAGTTTGGTCATGTGATGGTGGAGGTTGCCTGACCATTGAGTTTTTTAAATTCAGGCTGTAAGTCTGTTTTTTTGAGGTTAAATGTAACTTCGAACAGTCCCTAAGTGATTGGTCATAAGTTGAATACTACCTGTATATCATTAATATATTTTTAAAAGGGTTAAATATATATATTTGTCAGCACCAGATACCTTTGACTGAGAGGATAGGATAATTTTAACTAAAAAGTATGTAAGTGGACAGCACAGTTAACTAGCTTCCCAATGACTCTGTTGAATGGCTTCACTGGATTGGTCTCACGAAGACACTGCTTTTTTATAATTATTACTAAGGGGTATACAATTGCTTAGCACTGATTTGATTTGATATCATTATTTGGATACTATTATGTGTTAAAATCCAGTTGAATACATTAGGGATAGTTTTAAATGCAGTCATGTAGAAGAATTAAAAGAAAGATACTGCTGGAAGAATGATAATACTACGTATATATAGATAACAATAAACTAGCTAGTGCCTGAAGCTCTATTAATAGCTGTTTTCCATGAATGATTTTTTTATATGAGAATATCAAAATTTAATAAAAATAAAAATTATAATCATGAAATCCAATATAAACTAAACTCAAAGAAAGAGGATAAAGTGCAAAGGAAAAGAAAAAAGAGAAGTAAAAAGTAAGAAATATAAAATATATACAAAGGTTACTTCCAATATTCATCACAACTATAAACAAATTTTACACTCTACCACATCTAAGGTTACAATTATTTCTTCATTCCATATCCCATTCTCATCTATAAGTAAATCTATTCAACATCATGTTTTCTCATGTATGCATGTGTCTCAATAAAAATGATAATCACAGTAACGAACCAATGCATTATTGATCTATTCTTATCCAAATTGTGTTAATTGTGCTCTGTACTGTCTTGATGTTCACCTCATTTTGTTAACTTTATTAAATTAGCATGCAATAGATACCTTTCTCATCAAACTAGATTTGATGATTTGATTCTTCCATGAGGACCACAGAGTTGAGCCAAGAAGCAAATTAAAAGAAGTGTCCTAGTAGTGCAGTGGTTAAAAGCAGTATTGCAGTCTAACTTTATTCACAGCATGGAGTTCAATCCTGTCGAAGATTGTTTCTCAACCTTCCATCCTTCTAAGATTGGTAAAATGAAGACCCAGATTGTTGAGGGCAGTATGCAGACACTGTAAACTGCTTAGAGAGTGCTCTAAAGTCTGAGAGCTATTGCTAAAAGGTCATCAAAATTTCCCAGCCTCTACCTTACATTTCCACTTGCTACCATTATCACTAATTTGTGATTGTGCTACTTGACACACAATTTATATAGGGAAAAAGAAAAAGAGCTCATAGATTAGCATTCACTTTATGAAAAAAGACAATGCCTCTTTGAAAAATATGACAACAATTTTTCCCTCTGTGAGTAGAGTGGGAGAATAACTTACTGTTAACTTACTGTGTCAGTGAAAAATGGACCAATACGATAAAATTTATGCCACCTTTTCTATCTGGAAGACAAGGCTTAAAATTTCTTCCTCTCCTATGCAGGAAGCTCTGTCCCTTCAACCACACGCATTGATTTTAACGTACTTTTCAAAGCAGAGGGCACTCTAGAAGAATAATACTATGTATGTATAATAATAAACTAGCTAGTGCCTGAAGCCGTTTTAATAGCTGTTTTCCATGAATGATGTTTTTATATGAGAATATGAAAATGATATAATTAATATTAACTCATCTATTAAAAATAGAAAATTAATATACTACCAAACAGTTCAAATTGGAAATTCCAGAGTTTTTACTCTTCATGATATGAGAGATAGGTTGCAACTTTACTCTATTTGAAGTTAAATGCACAATGGAATTCTTTCAGAAATCTCTTTACAATGAACAGGGGATTCTTATCACTCTGGTCCAGCACAAGATAAATTACTTTTCTGCAAATACTTTATTAATGTGCTAATAAATATTAAATTATTACTAAATTATTACTACGGAGGCTGTGCCCGGCACTTTGGGCGCCCGCTTGCAATAGAGCAGCCACCCGGCAACCCCAAACCAATAAGCCCCCCCCCGATAATAAGGCCCAAGCGGAAATTTTTTTTTGGCGGGTCAAAAGAAAATAAGACCCTGTCTTATTTTCGGGGAGACACAATAGTTGGCTTCTCCTGAATGTCAGCAAGAACAGTTACATAGTTCATCATAAGCCATAATGGAAATATTCAGTTCTGAAATACAACAGATATTTTCCTCCCTTCAGATAGGAAAAATACTCTTCAAATACATTGTAACATGCACAGTAAACACATATATTTATTACAATATCAACAAATAGTTGGTTTTTGCCCTGAGGAGCAGGTATTTTGTATTTATTTTGTATTTTATATTTTATTTTGTATTTTATAATTAGCTATTTAACAAAATCTACAAACACGTCCCATAAACAGCAATTTACTCTTGATATGCTAACAAATGGAATCTGTTCAGCTTTCTCTTCAGCTGATTTTATTTAGTCTAACAACTAACTGATTGTATTTCATTTTGCTCAAACTTAACACTGTCCCTGTTACAGATACAGAAAGACTGCTGGCTGACTCATGTTTGACCTTGAAGTATTAGGAAAATCGGTATGTTTTAACAAATGATGTCAACAAACGTTTGTTGCCAAAAGTTACAGTATTACAATTTAATAAAAACTTTCAGCATAAATAATATTACATCACACAAAAGATAAAACAAGTTTTAGCTAAGATATTTAAACATAACAATGAAACCTACCTTTCTAATTTCAGATTGAACTTCTTCTTGGCAGCACTTTCTGCAGGATGGATCCAACTGATTCAAGCCAAATTGGCCAAGAAGATCACAAGAACTGCACAGCAAATTGCTGGAAAAGCCAAAATCTCTGCATGCCTCCGATGATAATTCTGCTCCATAAGCAGATATCTGAAATCAAGTAAGATTTACGCAATTCCTTTAACATAGGTGTTTCTAACATTTCAGTATCAATAGTACAAATTTCCAAATACCATATTTTCAAGGTTGTCCATTTCCCACTGCAAACCAGAAAACCTACAATTACTCTTTTGAGAGGACTCTGGTAAGTGGGAAGCATATTCACTAATTCATTTATTTGATCTGTGAGGATTATTGACACAGGGAGTATTGTATTTATCCTGTCTGACAAGTTTGCAATCTGTACTCACTATGACTTGTTCCCTTTTAGTTTTGCTCAATATATGAGCTAAGAGCTCATAGTGGTTTGAGAATCAACTTGTGGCAGCATATATTGGAAAGCTCAACTTTTCATAATGGTAACATGAATTTGTGCAGAGGTGTTAAGTTCTTGATTTAGCAATTACATATTTATCTTGTTCCTCATAGGAGCTCATCTACTGGTATTTTTTTTTATTTTCATAATTGCCTTGCATGTCAAATTGGGTTGAGGGCTAGTGAGTAGATGAAATTAATCCAGGAAGGGGTTTTTTTTTGTTGAATATGGAGCTTTAAACTTTCTTTAGCAATAGCAGTAGACTTATATACCGCTTCATAGGCCTTTCAGGCCTCTCTAAGCGGTTTACAGAGAGTCAGCATATTGCCCCCAACAATCTGGGTCCTCATTTTACCCACCTCGGAAGGATGGAAGGCTGAGTCAACCCTGAGCCGGTGAGATTTGCCATTACAAACATTTTCACTACCACTACCCCCAAGTAAGGGTGAAAAAATGCGAATTTACGCAGTTACAAAGGCTTCTAGGATGGGTGTATCAAGCCACAAAACTCTAGAATTGCTGTTTTATTTATTTCCCAAGCCTTTTAATGACAATGTTATAGCTTCAGTTATTATATATAATTGGCTGATTTTTTATTTTTGTTTTAATGGGCTGTTAACAGTGCTTTTATTACTCACCTATAAGCCACCTAGTCCCATGGAGCAAACATACTGTGTACAGAGAAGTAGAAACTGGGCATGGGATTTTAGTCTTGAAATTAAAGTTGTAATCAACTTCAAAGAGTGTTATTGGGAATGGCAGGCAGGGTGGGTGGGATAACATATAGTCTTTGACTTATAAGAGTTTGCTTAGTGACAATTTGAAGTTATAACGGCAGTGAAAAAAGTGACTGATAACCACACTTTTTCACACTTACAACCGTGGCAGTATCCCCACGGTCACATGATTTTAAATTCGGATGCTTGATAACTGATTCACATTTATGACTGTTGCAGGGTTCCTGGAGTCATGTGATTTCCTTTTACAGCCTTCTGACAAGCAAAGTCAATGGGGAAACCAGATTCACTTAACAGCTGTGTTACTAACTTAATAACTGCAGCGATTCACTTAACAACGGCAGCAAGAAAAGTCGTAAAACGGGTCAAAACGCACTTAACAAATTTCTCACTTAGCAAGAGAAATTTTGGGCTCAATTGTGGTCGTAGGCTGAGGACTACCTTTGCACACATTAAGAACACGAATAAAAATTAATTTAATTTATTACATAAAGTTGTATCAACTTCACTTCCAAAGTATCCATCTGTATTCAATTTACTTCCCCCCTCCAATACATTCCGTAGCAAGAGGTGGGAAGAAAGAAGGAGAGAAGAAAGAGAAGAAAGTGGGGGAGGAAGGAGGGAGGGAAGAGGAGAGGGTAGCAAGGAGGGAAAGAGGGAGGGAAGGAAAGAGAGAAGGAGAGTAGGAAGGAAGGAAGGAAGGAGGGAAGAAAGGAGGGAAATTAAGAGAAAAGAAAGGAAGGAGGGAAGGAGGAAAGGAAGGAGGGAAGGTAAGTGAGAAGGAGGGGGGATGGAGAGAGGAAAGGGAGGGGGAAGGAAAGGAGAAAAGGAGAAAAGAAAGGAGGGAAGGAAGGAGGAAAGAAGGTAAGGGGGGAGGGAAGAAAGGGGAGTGGGAAAGAAGAAACGAGGGAAGGAAAGAGGGAGGGAGGGAAGAAGATACCTAACCTTTGATGTCTATAATGACTTTGATATTATGGGAATATCTCGAAACGTAGTCAAATGTAAAGCAAAACAGTGGTGAATGTTGTATTGTCTTTTACAAGTTACTGATTGTTGTATTTTTCTTTTACTAATAAAAATAAATAAAAAAATAAAAAAAATTACTTCCCCCCTCCAATACATTCCGTAGCAAGAGTAAAAATTATAAATGGGGAAGTACCCAGTTTAGCCGATGACGAACACCGAAATTATTATACTGAAAAAAAGATTTTGCATCCTTATTCGAGTGAAATCACGACCAACCTTTACGCTCATTTCAACGGGATTAAGTAAAGTATCGCAAAGACCGCATCCAGCTTAAGGTTTTACTTTAAAAAACAAACACCAAATGCATCTGCATATTGGAACCTTTCCGACCCGACCGGAAAGTCGAAGGAATTAGCGACTCCAAAATAATGTACAGAAATAGGTTCGCCTCAAGACCATTTTTGGCTGCTCCCCAAGCTCAAAGGCCTCTACTCTCCTTGTTCTAACGGGGTTTCTTACCGCCTGCAGCGTCGCTAACAACCAAAGCCAGTAACGGCCCAGCCCCATGGCTCCCTCTCGAATCGCCATGTTGGCAAAGACGGACAGCTCAGGGATTCCATCGATGAGGCCCCTATACCGACAGGATGTCTTACGTACTGCCTGCTTGGAGCAAAGAAAATATCTGAGTCTTCCCATTCACATTAAATTGACCAGCCTAGAAAAAAATTCGAGGAGAGAAAAAACATATTGGAATTTGCAAGAAGCAATTTTTACAATTTGTCTTCAAAGATTCCTGGCTCCCTCTTTTTCAGGCAGTTTTTTGCACACCTCGGAACAGAGCTCTCTAGTCTCCCAATCGAACGGTTCCTAGAGATTGACAAGACGATTGACCAATGGCCTAGCGGAACATTAGCATTCGCCTTTACCGCCGCATCCAATACCCTAAGGGAAAGTCGCTAGGCCTACGGGACAACGTCGTCCAATCAGTAAGTAAAGTGGGATGAAGGAGGGGTGTCGGTTCAGTTCCTTTCCAGTTGCGCGAGGAAGCTTCGGTAGGCGGGCGGATGGGATGGATAAGCCAACCGAAGAAGGACAAGGGCAGTGGTAGCCAATGGACGTCAGCTTTTGGGGCGGGAGCTGTATTCTGGCTGGTCGGCGAGGGAGGGGAGGTAAGCTAAAGGGGCGTGAATTAAGGCCGGGCGTTCGGTTGCTGAGCAGCGCACGCAAGTTGGTGGCTGGGGTGGCCGGGCGCGTGCCTGGGACGGTGTGCGGAGCGGGGCCACCGGACTGAGCCTCTCTCAGAGGCGGTTGGTGGGCGTGTGCCGTCGCGAGGTTTCGCCGCGAGGAATGTGAGAAGCCCAGGTGGTTGTTTCCTCGCCCCCCCTTCCCCGGGAGCTCTCGCCGGCGCCGGGCTTTCCCCTCGCTCGTCTGCGGCCGCCGTTTTTGTCTCCCGCAGAGACTGTTCCCCGAACCACCACCACCACCAACCCGGCCTCCCCTGTCAGCGCCCCGCGTCATGTCGTGATCTCCGGGCGGACGTGTGAGAGACCAGGGAGGTGGCGGTGGCGGCTGTTGCTGCTGCTGCTGCAGCCGCCGATGGGGCTGCTCCGGATTATGTTGCCGCCTAAATTGCAGCTCTTGGCGGTGATGGCGTTCGGGGTGTCCGTCCTCTTCCTGGAGAACCAGATTCAGAAACTGGAAGAATCCCGCGGGAAGCTCGGTAAGGCTCGGCCGTGGGAAAGGAGCGCTGCCTAAGGGGGCCGTGTGGAAGGCGGCAGATGGTGCCGTCTGAAAGTCGTGGTTGTGTGTGTGTGCGTGAATGCGATTGTCTGAAGTGAGTCGGGGTGAGGAGGGGGGAAAGGCACTTTTCATTTTATCGCAGGGCTATCAAGACGCCAAGTATGGGGGTCATTGGGAGGGGGGGGAGAGAAGGGAGGCTGATCTGGAGAAGCTTTGGAGACTGATTGGGAAAGAGGGTCGAAAGCCCTCGGGGTCTTCTCACATCTCTATAAATGAAATAATTCGGTTTTGTTAGCATGATTCCGCGACAAACTCTGCCCCCCCTCCCAAAAAAAACCCCTGACTCAATTCTACAAGCAGTTGCACCGACCCCCGGATTTTAATCTATTACATAGATCCTCTCGGGGTATGAATTTCAAAGAAATCAAAAGGGGAACAATATACCTTTTAGCTAAAAACAAGAGATGAGGAAGTTTCCTTAGGTCTGAAGTTTTCTCCAGTCTCCAAATGAAACATTTGAAATGCCCTTTTCTGTTTAGATTTCAAACTTTGAAATAGAGAAGTGTGAAGGAAGAGAGGCAGACAAGCACTCTTAATTTATATTGTATATTCTCTCTCTCTCTCTGTGTATTATATACTCTTAATATACACTCTATATATTGATTATGAAATATTTGCTGCTGCATGTGGTGAATGCATTTCATAACTGTTGCCACTTGGTTATTGTGTAAACTATTAGGGAGACCACTAGCTCAGAGACTTAAACTTCAATTTGTACAATTGTATTCTTTAAAAGTTTAGCTACACTTTGTTGGCATACTTCGTTGTATTCTTCACTATGTACGGTAGTAAGTGATTATAAGCTTTAGCAGTCTGTAATCTATTCTGTATATAAGATGCTATACAATGATGAAGGATTTCAGGATCTTTTTATGTTAAACATTACTTTTTAAAATGTGGGCTAACATTTTAAATGTTTACTGTGTGACAATGATTGATTGTCACACAGTAAATTACAGCCAATTAGGATGTGTGCTTGATAAACACATAATGAACATTATGGTTCTTAAGCATGTTTGCATAAAATCAATTTATTCTAAAATTTATTTAAGCAAAAAGCAAAAATTAGAGTTAAAATTCCTACCTTTTGATAGGGTAGGAATTAGAAATGGGTTGTGCGTTTTCCCTTTCCAGTATGTGCCATACAAAACCAATAAAAATGATGGCTGTTTGGTATAAAGGTTAAGACACCAGGCTAGAAACTTGGAAACTCTGAATTCTACTCCTGCCTTAGCCATGAAAGTCAGCTGGGTGAGTTTGGGCCAGTCACTCACAGAGTTGGTGTTGTGAGGAAGAGTATTAGACCTGTTTGCTGCCTTGAGTTATTTATGAAAATAATAAAGGTGACAAAAACAAAACATTCCATCTACCAGTAACACTTCACTTCATCACTCTATCCCCACCCCAGCTTATTTTTTACTGTGTGCCTCGCCCCACCCCCTGCACCCCGGGGTGGGCAGGGTCTTAATTAGGGCTAATTTTGTGGGTGGGGTTTAATTTGATCGCATGCGCTCAAAACATGATAGGGCTTCTTTTCAAGGTGGGTTAGGGTCTTTTCTATTTGCAGAAACACCGTACATTTTAATTGTGGAGAAAGAACTTTGGTTTTCATACTTCTAATCTTAAAATTGGGGGGGGGGGACCCTCAAGCTTACCGTAAACATAATGAGATTTTGTAGTAATGCTGCAAATAAAAGGAAAGCAATTTGTATTATTTATCTTCTAGATCATTAATACAGACCCTTTAATATTGTTCATAATGGCTAGAAGCAACTCTATTAACTAGAAAAAAGTAAAATTTATTTCAAATGAAACATAACTGCTGGTGACTTTTTTGACATTTTTCTGTCATTTTCTTGGCAACAGTATGCCTCTAGCTTGCAATTGTTGTCATCAGTGCTGGCTTTCACCTTCCCAATTTAGCTCAGAGCCTTTGGGATGTTCTAATACTTTTTCACTGAGAACCTGTGTACCAGAACATATTTTGTAACCATACTTAAATTCCGTGTGTGTGTATATGTGTGCATGTGTGTGCACAAATGTGAAAATAACCCAGCTAAAATCTTTCACTTATCTTTCACTTTTGAGTGTGGAAAGTAAAATGTGATTTTGATCTGATCTAATATGTTTGTATAGGTGTCTTGTTATGCAGCATTTCACATTTTTAATATTATGCAACTCAATTGCATATTTTGTGCAGAACTGTATATACAGAAGGGAATGGGATCTGAAATTAATGGACTTTTGTTTGATGTTATTTAGGCAAATGCAGGATTACTTTTTGATAGGGCAATCCTATTCACATTTATGTAAATGGACCACTGAGCTCAAAGGAATTCCCCTTATGTAAGACTGTGTAGGGCTGCAGTCTTGAATGCTTTTTAGAGAAGGGCTTGTGTCTATTGGGTAGAAATATTAAATGTTGGTAGAATAATTTGTAATCTGAGAAATAAGCCTACTGTATAACTCTGAATAGTTGGAAAGGGCTTGGAAAAATGGATATGTATTGGGTGATATGGGGATATGGATATGTGGCTCAGTGGCTAAGACGCTGAGCTTGTTGATCAGAAAGGTCGGCAGTTCAGCAATTCGAATTGCCAGCGCTGCATAACGGACTGAGCTCCGTTACTTGTCCCAGCTTCTGCCAACCTAGCCATTCGAAAGCATGTATAAATGTAGTAGAAAAAAAAGGAACCACCTTTGGTGGGAATGTAACAGTGTTCTGTGTGCCTTTGCTGTTTAGTCATGCCGGTCACATGACCACAGAGATGTCTTTGGAGAGCGGTGGCTCTTCGGCTTTGAAACAGAGATGAGCACCATCCCTAGAGTCGGGAATGACTAGCACACATGTGCGAGGGCAACCTTTCCCTTTACTGGGTGAGTGGTTCTGTATATGTGGTAAATACCATTTCCTAGAATGGTAGCACTGTATATGGGACTCTGTAAGTCTACAAGGAAGCCCAATAAATGCATGTTAAATGTAAAAATAATGCAACTTGGATCTATATACCATTGCAGCACTATCTGATAAAACATTTCTGCCGATGTAAGAGGCCAGCTTCCTTCCACTCTTTCCCGTTCTTTCCAGGTGTCCCCTGAAAATCTGTTCCACAGGGTTTAGGGATGTTCTATAACAGCTTAAGAATAGTACAGACATTACAGAGGGAAATTGATGAAAACAATGTTCCCTGTTTTTTTATTGGTTGGAATATTTGGATGACACACTGCTTATGGAATATTCTGATAAAAACAAACTTGAATTCACTGCTTTAAGCTATAGTCCTTGATCTGCAAAGTCAGAGGTTTTTCCCTGTGTTTACTTGTTCACATAATGGTAAACAGAATGTTTATTAGAGCTTTATGAGTTAACAGAACCATATTCATTTTTTATAGTTTAAAATTAAATCGTTTTGATTGCTTGAACTACACTAACCTAGATCCAATTTCATGTGAGTAGATTTTAGCTCCCATGGCTGAAATCACAGCTTTTAATTTTTTTTTTGTCCTCTTCCACTTAGTCCACGGGTTGTCATACTTCACGTGATGTATCACAATGTATCGTGACATTTGTTGTCTTTGCAGAGCCGGGGTGGGCATGACCTGTGGGTGACACATCCACCCTGCCGGCCACCAGTTTGGCATCCCTGACTTAATCTTTCTGAGCAGAAGTCAATCCGCTTGTGGTGTTCATTCCAATGGTTTGGGATACTTTTTAAAATATTTCATGATATATAATGGACAATCTTGCCTAGTTAATAATTTGTTATTTTTAATTCCTAGGATTAATGGTTAATTATAGTAGTATTGGTTGATGTGTAAAGAAAGTTAGATTGTCAATAATAGATTTAAAAAATGGAGTTCATTATATTAAAGTCTAACATGTTATTACCATTGTACTATTTTCATAAAGCAAGTAATTTCATATTAATTAAAAAAAATGTTTCTGAATAGCTCCCTTGAATTAATATAAATATGATTGTAGTACAATATGATAGCAATTCTTCTGTTTAATTAATAATTTTGAGAATTATCAATAGCATTATAAAACCTAGCAATTATATATGATCACACATTTTGTGATGAAATTTTGGATAAAGTTTGATAATGAAAATTCATTTGAAGTTTGATTGAACACTGTAATATATGATTTTATCTTTGACAGCTTAAGGTTTTGGAAACAATTGGTGACTTAACAGCAGTTTTAGATACACTCTGATTTAGTAGCAATCTATAATAATCACATGCCAGCAAGTTTTTACTTCTAAATATAACCAAATCACTCAAAGTCCATTGAAATGTGAATTAATTGGCATGTAGCAAAAATGAAATTCCTAAATTGTGTAACAAATGGAAATATAGTTGTTCTTAATACTTGTACTCTAATTTAGTCTAACAAATCCATCTATGCCAGTGAAAATGAAATTGCTTACATGCTGTGATTACTTTTTCTTAACATTCCTAATTTAATCTCATTAGAAAGCACTCTATAAAGAGAGCGATTTTTTGCACATGCATTTTTGGTAATGATAATTGTAGGAAATGTCAATTGGAGAAGTGTGCACATTTGTTTAACTGTAAACCTTAGATTTTAAGAATTTAGGCAAAAGTTGAAAATAACTTTCAGTTCTATATTTATTTACAATATGGGGTTGTATTATAATTTTCTCTTAATTGTTTTCTTAGTGCAGTTATATTTTGGTTACATTTTGTATTTCCTTTGCCTTGGCAATTGAAAGTTAGTAAATCTTAAATAATTGGGTACTAGGTATGTTTTTGTGCTGCTTCTGTTATCTAACTGAGCATTTCTAGTGACAATATGTAATACATAGCATAGCATAACAATAACTATCAAGTAATCACTGTGTGGAGTATATCAATTAATAAATATGCTCAGTATCAATAATACAATAATAAAAGCAGTATTGTACAACATCAAAACAGCTAAATTTGGTACATTCTCCATTCCTGCCCCAATACCCCCAATACCTTTAAAAGACCATGCTTTTTAAAGGTATTTAAATATTAAAAGTGAAACCGTGGTTCTTTCATCTTTGTGGAGGATGTTCTGCAGTTGAGCACCTGCAGAAAATGCCTTCAAGAGCCAATTTGTCATAAAGATATAGAGATAGCAAACCTATCTTTGGGATGCAAGGTTTCTACCCTGACTTTTTTGTTGATTAGTATTAAAATAAAATGACTGACTGGCCTAATCTATAACCATGTAAGGGCATGACATTGATACCTTGAATTGCATTCAAAACAAACTGACAATCCATGTGGCTTCCATAATTTTGTGTTATACGATAATATCCACTTTTTGCTGAACTTTGCTCTAATTGCAATTTCAAGGACAGTCTCATTTGAGACATCTACACTAGCTCAGCCATGAACTGATAAGCGCCATCCCCTTCTGCTCCAGCTGGTGTGCTGGTCAGCTGGGCAAAGTTGCTCCTAACTACAGCATGGAGCTGCTTTTCCACCAAGAGTTGACAGTTCAGGAGCCACCCCTAGATTGTATAGAAGCTCTTCCTGGTACAACTCTGCTCACAACTAAATTTAATTTTAACTTAAGAGGCAGTCAGTTTCTGAATCCTCAGCTAATTCTGTCTTAACCTGTTTTTCTCCCGTTAGATCAGGGGTGTCAAACTCAAGGCCTGAGCGCTGGATCTGGCCCACGGGGGGAATAGATCTGGCCTGCAGGGCCAACCTGGTAACAGCAAAGGGCTGGCCTGCAGTGCCTCTGCCAGCGAAAACAGAGCTAGGGAGCCCGTTTTTGCTGGCAGAGCACTCGGGCCACAACACGAGTGATGTCAAATTGACCACGCCCAACCCAGCCCCACAAGGTCAAACACAATCCTGATATGGTCCTCAATGATATCGAGTTTGACACCCCTGCTTTAGATCCTTATAGTGTTTTAATAGACATAAAAAAGATGAAGAAAGACTAACCTCTATGTTATTTTTATGGAAGGCCTGCCTGAAAGTTATAATGGTAGATTGTCCACAGATTTAAGCAGGCAAACACCCTGAGAACAGGGGCATATCAGAGAATGCAGACTTGAGAATAACCTGTCAGGACACGGTAGGACTTCCTCTAGCTACCTTAGAAAGTGCCTTCCTTGTTACAGACCTAGGCAGTGTATTAACAATTTATCCCAAGTTGTTAAGAATTGTAGATGTCATACACCCCTCAGTAGCTAATTGAGTAAGCTGTTGCTTCGACAGTGGTATAATGTGTACATTGTGAAGATAGTTTGTGATTTGCCTTAGTTAACTAACCATAACACATTATGTACTGCTGTTTCAGCTGAAGAGGAACAGCATAATTGATATTTAGAAGTGTTCTATAGCATTATAGCATACTTGTATATACTTACACACACTAGTATGCTATGTACTTAACTGTCTTTTTCCTTGCAGTGTGTACATGGCTTAAGAATTGGCTACTTATTAGTGGCTCAGGTGATAACCCAATCTGAGGATTGATTTGGAGATGCTTCATATGTTATATAACACAAAATCCAGAGGATAGTTAGAACCCACATTACAATAAAGGTGACATTTGTATTTATTTTAATGTGTATCTCTAAGACATGTTGATGTGTACTTAATTTATGAAGCAGTAATTAGCTTAACATTTTAATTGTTGGATAGAATGTTTCTAGTCACCAGAGAATCTATGAAGCTCTCTGTTGAAACTGCTTAACAAATATTTGGAGGTCTTTAGGAATTTTGCATTCATAGTTGGTTTTCTGTATGAAGCTTCAGATCTGTGAAGTTTCATTAGTGATAAATTGTAGAAAGTTTGATAGCAATATTCAAAGATTAGATGGGTTAATATCAAATGTATGCCAGGTTCCCAGCTCCTCCATTCCGATCAAATTTAGGAAGCTTGTCATGTTGATAGTAGTTTTTTTAATTGAAGAAAGAGTTGCAGCTTATTATGAAAAATGATGGGGAGATTTCATAATGTGGGAGTTTTTTTCCAGTTTAAAAAGGTGGAAATAAAAAGAGCTATTGTTTCATAGCAAATGGAAATAATAATACAAATTGTTTTCCATATTTCTCTTGAAATATGTAAATTAATTCATGCTGTCTTGTTTTAGCTTGTCAGATAAGTATTTTCTTACAACTTCAATAACAAAATTTAGAAGATTGTTGGTGTTCCTTATTTTAATACTTTAAATCTTGGCTATTAATGTAGAAATTCACATATTGTGGATTGTAATCCCTAGAGAGTCATAAGCATATTGGGAAGATGAGAGTAAGCATTAACATGTCTTTAAAATGTTGCATCAGACTTGATAGCCAAGCTTGCATTTTTGAGTATTAACTAAACTTATAAACCAATTTTATTTGCTTCCTTTTTTGGGGGAGAGGTATAAGGTTTACATTAACTCCCAATAGTATTGTATTCCTTACATTATTATTTATATTATAGGATGTTATTTTGAAATGAAGTTCTTTTTATAGTCTCAATTTACCTGTTGAAATTCATCATTATGACAAAAACATCAATAAAGGTTTATAATAAACTTTAATTCAAGTATAATGTATTTTAAAGCACTTGAAATTCTCATTTTTTCAAAATATAGCAATTGTATGTATTGATCATGTGACAAACTATTTTTCAATACAGGCAATCCATTAGTAATAACAACTTTAGTTAGGTTCACTTTCTACTGAAAATAAATTTATATTTTCAAAAAGTTGGTCAGCATGGAATGTAATAGCATACCTGTAACTTTGGGAATATCTGCAGAAGTGTTACTAAAGTTCAGTCATATTCCATGTTTACTTTATCAAAATAGAAATGTTTTTGTTGTGTAGTAAATTGAAAGTAACATTGACCAATCTAAAATTTAAAAGAATGATGAAAAAGACATAATTTTTTGCTATTGGAGAAGGCTCTATTATAATTTCTCAGAAAATACTGTCCACTAAGAGCATGAATCTAGGTGTCCGGAAACAATTGTAAGAATCTACCATTGCTTATTTGCTGAATAAGTGAGAAGTTTATTTTTTAAAAATAAGTGATGTATTTAATTGCTGCCTAGCGATAGTCACTGGCTTCAAAATAGTAGGTGTGATCATATAATGAAACCCCACTTTTAAAAAATGTGTATCACATGTGTTGGCTGCACATAAAAAAGGACAGGTCTTCAACTGCCTGGTAGCAACCCCTCCATCCCCCATTTTAAAGCCTTGGCCATCATAGTATGTATGCTCTCAACCTACTGCATTTTTCGGAGTATAACACACACCTTTTTGCCCCCTAAAAGGGGGTGAAAATTTGGGTGCATCTTATACACCCAATGTAGCCCCACCCTCTCAATGCCCCCCACCCTATGGCCTCTGCTTCTCAGCAATTTACCTCCTGCAGCAAAATGAGAAAATGGGGTGTGCTGAGGTCGCAATAGGCTGTGGCAATCCCTGCAGCCTGATACAACTGATCATCGGAAGGCCCATACTTAAACTGAAATTGAAAGTAAACTTGCTGTTTGCTGCAAGAGGCAAAATTGCTGGGAAGCAGAGGCAATTTTTTCCCCTTCTAATCAGGCTAAACTGAAAAAGGCTGTTTGCTGTAAGGAGGTAAGTCAATAATTATAAATGCCTATAGAATTGAATCAAATTATTAGACTTATTTTTTAAACACTGCTTTATTATTGTTCTAAACAACTTAACAAAATGAAGAAGCTTTTTAAAATAAATGGTTGATCTGAAGAGGCCCAGTGCTATTGTATCTTCTTTTAAATAGCAGAGAATAATGTATACTTCCAGAAAGCCACATCAATTTTAACAGCATCTGTACAAGTATAGTCTGAAATGTAACACAACAAAACAGTGTATATCTTCTATACTGTTTGCTGTTTGATGCAAGAAGGCAGTCTCCCCCCTTGTTTTCCTCCCCAAAAGCTAGGTGTGTCTTATACTTCGGAGCGTCTTATACTTCAAAAAATATGATGACTCTTACCTTGTGAAATTATTAGTTGCAGCTGTATCCTCAAATTAATTTTTAAATGGAGCAGTCAAGGTTGTACAACATTTCAGAATCTGTTTATTAAAAAAATAGAATTACTAATTCTATTCAGAATCACATACTTTTTCCTAATTTTAATTTAGAGACTATATCTAATTTCAATAGTTTAAGTACATTTTAATGAGGTGCTGGTAGATATAGATACAATAATTTTCTGAGATGTCTATTGCTGTTCTTATAAACTAGAATAAATGTATAAACAATGATAAATGTTTCTGAGCCTTAGGCAGCTGTTGGGAATATAAGTAAGCAACATTAACCTAGATATGCTAATATTTTGATAAAAAGCAAAACTTTGCAGTTTTTAAAAACCTGACTTGAAAGTTATCTCCTATTTCACCTATATTTTGGTAGTATGAATGGATAGGGATTCTTTATTTCTTTTGATATAATTTTGGTGACCTGGCACTATGTTATAAAATTGCATAAATGCCTTGACAATGCAAACATACAAAGAATGGGAATACAGCTAAGTATCCAAATATCCTGTATTTAATATCCTGTAGATAATCAAATGACTTCTGTTTTTTTTTTTTTAATTTGCGGGAGTACAAGTTTATTTCCCAAATTCTTGACTGATTCTTTAGTTCAGTCTTTAGTTCCGTAAATCAATTAAATGCATGCTTGTTTCATTTATTTTGAAATGGAAGAATAGTAACAATAACCGTCCTAATATATTTTATTTACATATTGGTTCACTTTCAGCAATTGCTGTGCTTTCAGCAAATTTACTGTGAAGGAATATGGGTCTTTGAGAAGCCTTGCTAAAGTAGAAAATATTTTCCAATGCATTTTTAAGTAAATCAGTCATGAAGAATTTAATTCTAATATACAGAAACTGAACTGTAGATATTTTCTACTGGATTTACAAAATATATTCTCAGGCTTCTGTAAATTAATGTGACTTACGTCTAAAACAAATTTAGAATTTCTATCTTAAAAGCTTAATTTATGATTTAGAAATTATGTGGAATATTTTGTTACTGTTTACATTTAACATTCCTATAATGGATTGTTTTAGCCAAACAATGTGTATGTTTCCTTTTTAAGCAGTTGCCATCTTCAAAGAGGAATGACATTTTATAGGGTGATGGATTTTATTTCTTCTGACTGTTTAAACCCAAGACATAATTGAGTTCTGAAACAATAATGCTTGTGTATAGAATATGGGGAGATGGCCTTAAAAAAGGTTTTTAAAGCCATTACCTAAACAAAACCCTCAAAGTTATCCCTTTTATTTGTCCTTATTATATGAGTGGGGAGATAGAATCTGTCAGAATTTCAACAATCAAGTACAAGTATCCCTTGAATGAACCTGTTTTTCTCAACTTTTCTGATCCAAGGTCTAATGACCTCTTCTGGTCATGCCAAGCATTTTATTTGTGCAAGATAGTTCATTAAAAATTTCTGTCTGCTTCTGACTCTCAAAGTCATTTTCCATTTATTGCTTATTGTTTCAAAACCCTAATGTATGTTTCTTTTTATTTTAAACACTACACATATTAAAATAAATATTTTTGCACAAATTATATTTGAACTGTCATGGGATTTGAATTGTATTCAGTTTTGCAAAACAAATGTCAAATAAACTATTAATATATTTGATATGGTATACTAGAGCTTTGAGTTAGCCTTAGCTTTTCTGCTTTAAAGAATGCATTCTTGATTTCTCAAAACTACTCAATATTCCTATCCCAGGTTCTTTTATTTTTACATTAACTTTACATTTACATTAAATAGGTTTCTCCTTCTTGGTAGGAACCAGCACACACTCCAGATATACTTTGGAAAACTAGATCAAGTGGTGATATGGTGGTGTGGTGGTTATTTTCATTTCCCGAGCAGAAGTTGTATTATGATAATAGGTATCTGTTTAGTTTTTTGATCTTTAATCCTGTTAATATCCTAGAACTTAATTTGTTTTCATTTTTTTGTTTGTTTCTTCTTACAAAATTCTTCAAAGATTTAAAAAACCTTCTTTGTAAATCCAATATACAAAAAATTAGGTCACTCTCTTGGTTTGTTATTTGTATATCCCTTTTAATTATTAAAACATCAGCCGGTTTCTTTTATATGTCGGGTGTAGCATCTTTTTCTGTAATATTCATATAGCTTGTCCTTTTTAAACCTAGTTTCTGATCAGTCTCAATCATCTTTTAAACATAGTCTGTTAGGGAGACATTCTTAAAATTAACTTCTGGCTCCATTGTTCAAAAATATCCTTTAACAAGGCCAATGTTAACATATTTTACTTCTTTATTAATGATTAGACTGAAGCCGCCTTCTCTCTCTCCTAACTTTCCAAAAACAAAGTTCAAATCACCTCTTTGTGTATAATCCTTAAAATTGTATTTAAAATTTCTTTCACTAAAGATTAAAGGAAACTCACCTGATGTTTTCAGACTTTGATCCAAAGGTTCCTAATACAGGTAACTGAAAAGCAGTTAACAAGCAATTTCTGAAAGTGATTAGAAAAGGAAATATGTGAACCCAGTGTCCTTTCAAAGGTGATGATTGTGGTTGACCAAAATGCCTGTTGCCTTGTCTCCTAGAGCTTTAAATCAGTAGGAGACTTCTGTCTTGTAGTTTCCTCCTGAGGAGTATCTGAAACACTTGTGGGCAATCTCAAGCCCTTTCCTTTCCTATTCGATTCTGCTTTTAGTGACGCTGTCTTCAGTTTGCCATTTCTTCCCCGAAGTGAGAACTTGCAATTTCAAGGAATGTTCAGAAAAAGATCAAGACTAGCAATGCATGAATATAATTCAGTTTATATTAGAGAAAACAATGAAAAGTTTCAACCATGTATTCAGCAGCTATTGGATATACAACAGAAGTGGAAAGATTTGCAGATACAGATTTTAAAATACATTTAAGGAGAATATTAGAATCATTATAATTTCCCTAATACTAAAATGACTTATGTGAACAGGCTACTTATTGTGCACTGGGAGTTATCCTTGTTTTTTCTCTCGTCTTCACCCATTACACAACACACCTTCTAAGTGCATCTTAAATAGGATCCCTTATTCCTGCCAAACAAATGTGGCAGGGAAAGTGATAATTTTAGCTTAACTTTCCAGTGATGTCAATTTGGTTGGCAGACACATACAACTAGATATAATTGGCTCCAAAAATGTTGTAACAAAAATTCTTAAATGGCAGCTTCCATGAGGAGATACATTGTACATTTTGTCTGTGAAACAATTTTAATTTTATTTTACATATTTGTTCATAAGCATGAATCGTAAACACTTTCTCTTATGACTTTGGGTTAATAAATCAGCTGGTTTACTTGAATTGGGTCTTGCTCCAATTAATATTCAAATCTATATATTTTTATTTTTGGTGGAAGTGAGTGAAGTACTTGACCTTTGAAATCAATGAATAATTATATCACTTTTTAATTTCACAGATGCTAAGTAGATACTGGAAAGATTGGATAAATCATACATTTTATTTTGATTCACCTTTAAAATTTATAAAATGCAAAGGGTAAGTAGTCTGTGGTGGTAAGAATTTTCAACGACCGTGTTCATAGTAGTTTAAAAACCAAATAAAAAGGTTGCTTAATAATAAAATAGTAGATTGGATTGCTGCTGAACAAGTAGTTGAATCATCAAGTGTCATCCCACTTTATACTATTTTTGTCTGAGAGTAATCAGTCACTTGATAATGATTCTAGTGTAAAAAGTGTACAGTATTTCTTTTGACCTTTTAAATTATCTGGCTTTTTTAGATGGTGATTCACAAGTGGTATTTGAATTAGTTATAGTAGTTGTTGCTTGTACAAATATAAAAGTTGAGAAACATTATTGATCAGATTAAATACTATTTTAATAAAACAATATTTTCCACTGAACTGTAAATTTGAAAATTAAATTTGTAATCTAGAGTTCACTCAGTGGTCCTAGATAACTATTGTGAATTAATATGGAACAAACTTCATATACATAATCATGTAACAAGTGTCATATACAGTATTCATAGTCCAAATGCCTACATTGAAAGCATTGGAAAATGTACATAATTATAGAATAAAACCAGACACTGTGAACCACTCATGTTTCCATATTTTGTATGTGTGTGTGTGTGTGTGTGTGTGTGTGTATGTATGTATATGTATGTATGTATGTATGTATGTATGTACGTGTGTATTTGTACAGGAAATGTAGTTAAGTTTCTTTCCTCCCTTCCACCAAAAATTTGAAAAATTATGATAGATTCAGTTAGGGCTCAGTAACTTTTAGTTTTGTTGACAAAGCTCAGCATCCTGACCAGCTGGCAGATCATATGGAACATTCTAATGATATAATGAAAATATTCAACCATTTCATTTGGGGGTGTAAATGTAGAAGCAGTTTTCTTTGCATTCAGGACTCTAAAAACTGTTCTTAGATCAAATTTAAGTCATATTGCCCCAAATAGGCCATTTTGTCACTAGTTTCAGTGGCAACCTCAAGCTTTTGAAGCAACTGCAACTGCAACTGCAATGCTGGAAGTCCCGTGCACTACATAGATTGTCTATCTCAGCCAAAACATTCAAGAAGAGGGCAGGCTATTTTCTTTGTATATTTTCAATGTATAAAAATACAGAACTAGCAAAGAAACTCTCCGTGTATGCTTAGTATGCAGTTACTGTGTAAAACAGATTATTTGATAGCAACCATTCAAACACGCTGCAAAATGGAGGAAATAAACAAGAAGCAGGATCATATCATTGTACTTGATTTTCCTTCAATAAATCAAATCAATAAAGATCAACAAATGGAAATGTTAAGAATAAATTGGTGTAATGTTGCTTTGATGTTATTTGCGGGGTTACACTCAATTAATTTAAGAGGTGATCTATTATGTTCTATATTATCTTTTAACATTAGTTGCAACTACTGGTAGTAGCCGGCTATTTCTCAGTGCATTACAGACAGTCCAGATTTGGTTCTTGTGTAGGTAATTGGTATTATTCCCATTTGTTGCTGAAGTATTTTCTAATAGCTTTAGCTGGTACGGCCAGTAATAAGTAATTCAGGAAGTTGTAGTTCAGCAACATTGGGAAGCCTCCGTGTTGCTACTTCTGCATTATTAGCCCTTCAATAAATCCATTGTATATTTGTAAATGAAGAGACATGCAGATAATAACAGAAAAAAATAAGATGGCAAAACTTTAGAGTGAAATGTTAAGTCTGGAAGTATAGGTTATCCCAAAGTTAGACATTCCCGAAAGAAATGATATTTTTTTTTTTGCCTATTAAGGTCTGAAAATTGGAGGTGCTTTTCAGGTTTTTTTCATATTTGGTAATGTATTTAATTAAATAGTTGACCAGAATGTAAAGATGTAAAATATCTTTTTAAAAATGGTTTAGAACTGAACTTGTATAAGGTTGTACAGTCAACAAGATAGTGCTAATATAGAAGATATCTACAGAGACTCATAAATATGTAAAAATGGATTATGTTTTGACTTTATTGAATTGTTCAGTAACATAAACAGTTCTAAATTTATGCTTTTAAACTGTTGTCACTTATTTTCTAATATTTATGTGTTGTGTGTATGGTGTCCAGAACATTATTTAATAGGCATAATTTAATGATTGGAGTAATTGGTTTTGTTATATCAATATAAGTAACTGTAACTGAGCTTATTTGGATGCAGTTTGCATTAATTCAACTGCTGGTAGCATTGCTTCATCCACCAAGAGTTAAAAAACATTTTATCAGCCATTCCTGCAAATTGGAAAGGTAATAACATTGCTTACACTATTTAGAATATTACAATATTCTGTTCCCTCCAGAGAGTTTCTGTTATTGATTTTGTTTTGTCTGTAGACCTGAATGATTATCCTTTCATATACTCATATTCCTTCTTTAAAGATGGCCTACATTGATCTGAAACTTTCCATGGAAGCTGGTCATATTTTAAATTTGTACCTCTTGTAACAATAGTCTTCTTAAGTGGGAATGCCTTTTGTATGCCTTTTCTGTCTCTTGGAGAATGTCTAGCCAATTTTTTTTTCTTTTTACGGATCACTTGTAATTGCTGGAGGTCTTGGCAAACTGTTCAGTTTGTAAACCAAAAGATTTATTAAAGTGCCTACCCCAGTAATTCTTTTTTTCTGTACCAGTTTTGTCATAAAAGCCAATGTAATATGCCAGTTCCTTATTAAATTGTTGACTAATTTGGCTCTGGTCAAAATAGTCTAAATCTTTGTCCTAGCAGATCTGTATCAGATGCTGTAGCAAAATACCGATTGTTTCATATCGTTTTATACATGAATGGAGTTTATGTTCCATAATTTGGGACTCTGAATTGCAACCAATAAACTATTTTGAGTTTGTATACCAAATGAAAAAAATAAATCCTAATTAATTATAGCTAATATTCGTGGATACCCACAATGGAGAAGCTGAGAGACTTTTTCAGGATTGCATTTTTCTTTGAATTTCTTCTGAAGCTGGTGCTTTGTAGCACTTCCACATACCAGATGTTACCTTCAAGAGCAGAATTGTGTGGTCTTCTGTCTTCAATAGTCACGCGTCACAAACTGGATAATAATTGAATAAAAAAAGTGGTGCAGTGTGATTTTAATGAACTTTGTCTAATTATTACCACTTTAATGAGAAAACACTTAATATAATTAATGTAATTAATTGACAAGATTGACCAGCATAAAAGAATGAAATATACTCCCTATTGCTATTTATTTATATATCCCACATTTATTGTTTTTACAAATAAGGCAGTGAACATATCCAGCACAACAATTTCTTCCCATTTCCCCCACAATAAGAATCCTGTGAGGTTACTTAGGCTGAGAGAGTGACTGGCCCATAGTCAGCCAGCTGGTTTTTTGAGCCAAGTTTAGAGTTGAACTCGCAGTGTCCAGCTTTCTAGCTTGATGCCTTAATTATTAGATCAAATGGTCTGTCAACTGTTGTGTATTTGCATTTGGGAGTCTGTAAAGAGTATATACAAATAGTGACATGGTAGTTGATATAATGTTTTTGCACCAGTGTACACGTAGTCCTTGACCTATGACGGTCCTTTAGCTTTGAATTATGGTTGTCCATCATGCCAGTCATTAAGTGGGGTACTATGTGATACAATTTTATGACCTTTTTGCTGTGGTCATTAGTTTGTAAGTTTAATTTAATAATTAAGTGCGTCACTGGTCATTAAGGGAACATGGCGATTATTAAGTGAATCTATTGTACTCAATGAGTGTGGGGTTTTTATTTTTTGGCTGGAAGTCAGAACTAAACATCAGTTTCTTACAGAAAACTTTGTAAATTGAGTGACCATGTGATGCTGCAAATTTAGGCCAGTTGCCCAGCATCCAAATGTGATCACATGATTGTGGGGGAGGGTAGCTGTTGAAACATTGAATCTGAGTTGTGAGTAGCCTTCTGGAGGTTCTGTAATCTTGAATAGTTGCTAAGTGACCAGTTTTAAGTCAAGGACAACCTGTATGCAAATAAATAGGAGTGTTAGGGTATGTTTGGGTACATCTTATTAGATGCAGATTTTGAGTGAGATTGAATTTTAAAAGGTAAACATTACCAGTACGCAATATTCAGTAAAGATTACAGTTACATCCAAAAATCAAACTCCCAATTTGCTATGCAAATACATTTGGTATGCTGTTTTTCCAGATGGCATTTAAAATTACATAAACTAATTAGGGATGATGGAACATTAAGGAAAAGAAATAAATTTACTCTTTTTTTGAAAATTAGTTCAGTATACTATTTTTGTAAAGTTAGGATCAGCTTGCAGTTTATGAGTATACTTCGAAACACCATCAAATCATAGTTTGCTATAATGTATAATGCTAGCATTTACTTTCATTTACTCAGTGAGTGAGAAACTTAAAAATAAAAAATGTATTTTTTTTGATACAAGAGGACTCAATGTGAAATGTAGTATATGATATTTTTGCGAAAGTGGAGTGTATCAAAATGCATATATACCTCATGTTGAAGTATAAACCAGATATATTGAAACATAAATACCATATTTTTCGGAGTATAAGATGCACCTTTTTTCCTCAAGAAAGAGGCTGAAAATCAGGGTGCATCTTATACACTGAATACAGCATTTTTTGCCTCCCGAAACCTCACCCCCTTTGCAAAAATGGCCGTACATAGCTTGTAGGAGGCTTTCAGAGAGCTCCTGGGGGCTGGGGAGGGCAGAAATGAGCAAACAATGGCCTGTTTTTTGCTCAATTTTGCCCCTCCACACCCCCAAGAGCACTCTATAAGCTTCCTAAAGGCTATCCATGCCTATATACATACATACATACATACATATTAAAAAAACACATACAAGACAAAAGCACGAAAAAAACAACTTTCCTCCATTTAATCAAGCATGTCGTTTGGTTACAAGTTTTTGTGCATCAATTCTTAAAATTAAGAATAACATCACTAGTTTTCCATTAAACATAACTAAATATTTCACTGTCGTTGAGCATTTATGTGTTCAAATTACCATTAATATTGTTTCATTTGTAACAATCCTTATTTCCTTGAATTCATAATTATCTATCGAATAACAATAAGTAAAGTATTATAATATTGCCTATCTCTAAGGAAAAAATGCGGAGATTAGAACAAAGAATTCCCATTAATTTATAATACACATTCATATTTTCAATTGACCATAATGTCACCAATCATCCAGAGTTCCAAGAATAGTTTTCCATTATTAATTATTAATCCATATGGTGATTAAGTATTTCAATTCATATATGCATCAATTGTTCATTACATCATCATTGATCCATTTAATATACAAAGATCTTTCTAATATAAAATGGTCACTACATACAATTATACCAAAGTGTTCAAATCATCCCACTCTTATACATTGAGATCATTATTGTCCTTTATATATTGTGTGAATAGTGCTCTATATCATAACAAGGAAAAACCTTCATAACAATAACTATAACTTTCTATTACTACATAAGTAAACAGTTTCATTCCCAGGTTTTTTTATCTAACCATTGGTAAAACAAGTCCCATACTTTATAAAATTGCTCATCCTCTCGTTCTCTAATTTCAAATAAGCTTACACATTTCGGCACATTCCATTATTTTCCGAATAGTTTCCTTCTGTGATGGTTCTCGTTTTTCCAATTTTTGGCAAATACAATTCTAGCAGCTGTTAAAACATTTATAATCAGATATTTCAAGTCCTTATTGTATGTTTCTGGTGGTATTCCCAATAAAAAGAGTTCTGGTTTTAAATCTATGTGTTTATGTATTATTTTCTCCAACCATATGTGGATTTTAGTCCAATATCTTTTAGCTTCAGTACAAGTCCACCACATGTGGTAGTATGTGCCTGGCGTCTGATGACATTTCCAACCTTTTTCAGATTTATTCTTGAACATTCTTGCAATTCCTGTTGGGGATAGGTAAAACATCTTATACAAGTTCTCTTTATATGCAGTTGACATTGTCATTTTATAGTTTTGAGTCCACAGTTTTTGCCATTTCTCTAAATCAATCCCATGCCCAAAGTTTTCCCCCCAGACTAACATAGTTTATTTGACTTGTTCTTTCTGAAGTTTCACCTCTAATAAGTAGCCATAGAGTTTTTTAATTACTTTTTCATCAGTACCTGTTAAGGTTTTATCTAATTCAGTCATTTTATCATAAAACCCTCCTTTTTTCGATCTTCATTGTATCTAGAATGTATTTGCACATATGAATACCAATTAACTTCAATACCTTCTTGTTTCAAATCTTGTATGGATTTGAGTTCACCCTCTGCATTTAATAATTCAGCATATCTAACTGTTTGTTCATTTTTGTATATTATTGAATATGAAAAAGCTTCAATGGTTGATATCCAGACTGGAATTTTTAAATAGTGTAACTTCTTAACCTTCTCCCAGTTTAATACCAAAGCCTCTCTTATATAGTGCCTTCTAAAATAACCATGTTCTTTAGTTCCCTTATACCATAAAAAAGCATGCCATCACAACAGCAAGTCATGACCTTCTAGAGCTTACCAAGCCCTTTTTTTTTTTTTGACAAAAACCGGGCCCATTTTCACAAAAAATGGGCTGTTTTTTGCTCATTTTTGCTCCCCCCCCAGGAGCACTCTACAAGCCTTCTAAGGGCTATTCATGCCCTTTTTCTGAAAAAAACAAACAAACCAGGCCCATTTTTGCGAAAAAATGGGCTGTTTTAGGGAGGTTTGCAGAACGCAAAAACCTTTTTTTAATTTGCTTCTTTAAAACTTGATGCGTCTTATACTCCGGTGCATCTTATACTCCAAAAAATATGGTAGTTCAAATTATTACTATTTAATTGGACACAATTTATGAGAAACTGTATATATTTATACGCCTATCAAACAACTTTTCAATAAAGATATATGATTTCAGCTGCTTTTGATTATTGACTGTCTTTAATACAGCTTCTAAATAAAATTTAAAAATATTTAAAATGTTTATTAATCCATTCTATGATTAAGAATTTAATACCTATACATGGTGAATTCAAAATAGTAATGTTAAATTAATAAGCAGTATCTCCCAACTTGATGTTCTCCGTATCCAAAACATCCAAAGAGAGTATTTTTATTTTATTTTATTGCATTTATCCCCTAAACTTTTCTTTCACAGCTCAAAGCACCATGTTTTTCGGTGTATAAGGCCCACTCCCCCCCCCCATGGGTGGAAATGTCTGTGCATCTTATACAATGAATGTGCCAAAGCCCCATACACCATGCTGGCCCCCACCTTTGGCCTCTGCCTCCCAGCAATTTGCCTCCTTGCAGCAAACAGCCTGGTCAGCTTCAGCACAGCCTGATTTAACACGAGCAGCTGATTGGCAGTTGTATCTGCTTCCTGGAATACCCCCGATCAGCTGTTCCAGGCTGTGGGGATTGCCACCGCCCATCGCCACCGTTGCTGCCCATCGCTGCTGCTGCCTATTGCCGCCTCCACACATTCCTTTTTTGGCCTCCGCGCGCCCCATTTTCAGACCATTCCAGGCGGCGGGAATAGGCAGTGGCAGTGGCAAAATTAACTTTTCCAGCACTAACAAATAGTCACAATGTAAGGCAGTCATTAAGCAAGGACTACCTGTAAAGGGATTAATTCTCAGGGTACCTTCAGTGACTACGTGAGAGAGTTAATAAGGGGAAGTTATCTTAAGAAAAATGAATTATTCTTCCAAAAATTAGTTCTTTCCTTAGCAGATTTTAATGGGCCTTGCTTCCCATAGGCCTCTCTGTTGCCTGCTACCAAGAGTTGTAAATGATGAAATTTTAGAGCAAGTGAAAGGCATATCTACCTTGACAGAGTATTTCTAGGTTTTGTGTATCCCTCCATGTTCTTTTAGTAATTCCCCCCCCCACCCTCAATCCACATTTTATTAATGTGTTACAGCAGGAAGGGTTTAGAAAGCAAATGGTGCTTTGTTCATTATTTTTGCAATCCAGTTCAGTTGAGCAAGATAGATTTATCAAACTTGAGCTGTTAACAGCAGAGGTTATTGGGTGAAACTTTTCGTGGTTGTATGTAAGATTAAGATAAATTGAGAAGAATGAGTTCAGATTAATTTAATACAATAGGTATTATACAGTAATAAAACATGTTGATTGCTTATAGATTTAAATAATTCATTTTTTTAGTAATAACATTTAATAATCTTTAAACCATGTGTATTGCATATGGTATGAAATACATTTCACCTGGCTTGGCATGAAAAGGTCTCTGATTTTACTTTGTGGGGGGGGGGAAAGGGAAGTAATTTCATTGAAATGGATAAAAAAAAATGTGCAGTTCCATTTGATTGTGGGATAATTTTTTTACCAAAATATTGCAGTATTGCTAAGAATACAATATACTAATTTCATAAAGTGTGCATTTATATGCATAATAATAAAAGATGAGACAGTGCTACCTAAGGATTTTCCTTCTGATTTGTTTCCATCTATCAAGATTGGCTTAATCCTTAGATTTTCTTTAAATATTTAAAGAAATATGAATCCAGAGTGTGAGATACTATTTGATTTTTTGTCAGATAAGATAACAAAACATCAAGGATAACATTAAAGTAGAATAAGATTTACTATTTAAAATGTAGAAATCACTAGTACTATTTATGTGATATTGTACAAATAGCTAGAGAGCCATTATCACACAAAGAAAATAATACTGATAATACTGTTAGCTTTTAATGCAAGGGTTCTTGGTTTTCTGTTGTATCATGGCCATCTAAAATGAAAAATGAAATTGTATGATTAATCAGTTGTGATAGTTCTCGGTGAGTATGCCTGCTGTAAACTTAGCATTGAAAGGTTTCCTTGCCCATTCCTTATTCTCTTATTGCTATAGCATTTTGATTTTCTGGAGTAGATTGCAGGAGGGTTCAGGAATGGGTATTATCACATCCAATTGGCCTAGAGACTAAGTTAGAATTGAAGCCAGGTCTCTGCTCTCTTTGCCTGGCCCCAGTTTCAACTCTGGCCTAAGAGAGGCACCAACATTCTTGGCTCCTGGTGAAACTTATTCCTGGATCTTCCTTCAATCTTCCTTCCACCTTTCCTCGCCCCTTCTTCCCTTCCTTTCCCCCTCTTGGGCCCTGCATATTCCCTCTCAGCTGTGGCTGCTCCAGGCCGACTTGTTAGAGGGTAAGAACAGCCAACATTGTGGGAGAGAGCTCTGGTGCTGTTCCAGTGGCCATTTTGAGCTCAAGGGCCACGTGAAGCTGGGTGACACACTTGGTATCGGCAGCTTGGGAGGGCTCCTGCAGACCCTAACACCAGTCCATGGGAGACACGCTTCTCCGATCGCCAGGAGCAGCCTCGAGTGAAGTCGTGAAGCTGCAGGGAGATCGCCGGAGCCACGCTTCGCTCAGCACACATGTGGAGAGCTGATGTGAACTTATAGGTGTGCAAAAAGCCCAAAGCAGACAAAGTGGCATGGCGGCTCTGATCCAAGCAGGATGCGCTGGATTCGAGCTTGGCGCTGCTTGGAGAGCTTGGAGGCTTCCTGAGACCTTTTAGCGCTGGTTCAGCTTGTGTGAGTGATCAGAGTCCTTATCCAAGAGAGTGACCAAAGCAGAGAAGGAATGGGCTAAACAGGGCAGCAGGCACAGTCCATCCCCAGCCAGGTCCCGTTCTTCCGTTCCCCAAGGGCTGGATCTGCCCATAGATCTTCAACTTCTAGCAGGGGGTTTTCAAGGGATATTTCCCTTTCCCAACCTCTATCCTCGGGGGACCCAGAGGATTTTCAGGGGAATCCCTTTGCTTGTTTAGCACCAGCTTCAGTGCAAGACCAAACTAGACCATTGTTGGCCCCACAAGCAGCCCTGGTTGAACCTACTACAAGCCTTGGTCAGTTTCCAGTAGACATGGCTGCTCTTCCAGAGAGTTTCAAGTTGCTTATTACTCAAGCCATTTCACATGGCATTGCAACAGGCTGCAACAGAGAATTCCATCTTCAACTACTGTGGATCCTACTGGGCCACCTGGAGGTAATCCAGACCAACTCGATCTGGCTACAACTCATAGGGTAGACTAGTGTCCCCATCATTGGCTAGCGAAGGATCCATTATGGGGGAGGAGACACAAAGAGATCTTGATTTATCAGATGATGAGGACACAACTGTTCCAGACCCCCTTACTTTCATGGGAGATTTTCCTCCCAATCTATTTAAATCTTTGCTTCGCAAGGCTAGGGTCACCTCTAGGTTAGGGGCGCAGAGAGGGTGACTACTAAAGAACAGAGGGTGGTCTTTTCTTGGAGCCCTTAACACAGAAAGAGGAGATTCCTGCACCACAACTATTTTTGAATGTGGTCAAGAAGCAACTCTCAAAGCCAGGTGCCTTTTCCTAACTCAAGTAGTAATGACTCAAGGTTCTACAACCTAGAAACAGGGTTCTCTTAGGCTCTCCAATTGCCCTCTATAGACCCTCCAGTAGCAGCGCTGGCCTCCTCCATGTCCTTAGTGACGGGACATCGTGGACAACCTGAAGGCTGAGGATAAAAAGGTGGAATCAACTCTCCGAAAATCCTTTCAGGCGGCGGCCTGGGCCATCAAGGCAACCGCTCGGCATCCTTCTTTAATCATACCACCCTTCTATGGCTGTGTCAGCTTCAGGAACATATTTCCCCCCTCAGGACACTATAGACTGCAGCAGGATGTAAACAAGGTGATAGCAGCAACCCAATTCTCAGCAGATGAGGCCCTGGATAAGGGCCTGTCCCACAACATAAGCCACTGGCAGGTGGCAGCCTTGTCCACCGTTCTTCAAGAGTAAGGTTTTTGATTGTTGGCCCATCATCTGGTTGTCAGATTTCTGAAGGGGACCGCTAGTTTACGGCCACCAGTGGTCCACAGGTTTCCCACAGATCCTTCAGGCTCTTAAACTGGAACCATTTGAACACTTGAGGTCAGTTAGTCTCAAATTCCTCACCCTGAAGATTGTTTTCTTGGTGGCTGTTACCTCAGCATGGCATATCTCCTAGCTTGGGGCTTCGTCCTCCAGAGTGGACCTTTGTGTTTTCCACAACAATTGAGTGGTCCTTTGCCTGGACCCCTCTTTCCTACCAAAAGTTAAACCACCCTTCCACAGGCTCAGGAGGTGGTTCTACCTGACTTTTGCCCGGATCCCTCCAGGGATAGGGAACGCCTTTGCACCGACTGGACGTCAGGTGTGCATTGCAGATTTACCTGAAGCGTATGTCCTCTTTCCAGAGGACAGAGGCTTTGTTCATCACCTTCCAACCATCTCCCTATACTGTATGTAGGTGGATTAGATTAGCAATAGCCCTGGCTTACGAAGCCAAGTGTCTCCCAGTGCCAGCTGGCATTACTGTGCAGTCCACTAGAAGTGCAGCCAGTTCGGCTGCTGGGCCACCCAGGCACCCATATAGGACATCTGTAGGGCAGCTACATGGGCCTACCCATCGCCCTTCATCAAACATTATACGTTGGATGCATTTGTGTCCACGGAAGCATCCTTCGGCCGCAGGATGCTGCAACAGGTTCTGATCACTGAGGGGAATTCGGACCAATAGGGTCCCTCCCCATGGGACTAGAACTTTGGTATGTCCCATTCCTAGACCCTCCTGCAAGCTACTCCGGAAAAGAACAGTTGATCTTACCTGAACTGTCATTTTTGGAGTCTTGCAGGATGGTCCAGGTCCCACCCTACCTAATAGGTCCTTAGTCGATCTTAGATTAGTGGGGTGGAGGGATGTCTTCCCTTCTGATTTATTTTCAGGTCCTCTTGAAACTACAACCTCATTGAAACTGGAGCCAGGCAGAGAGAGCACAGAGGCCTGGCTTCAATTCTAACTCAGTCTCTAGGCCAATTGGACATGATAATACCCATTCCTGGACCCTCCTGCAAGACTCCGAAAATGATAGTTCAGGTAAGACCAACTGTTCTTCTGTGTTGTCTCTCTCAGTGAATAGCTTTTTAGCAGCCAGGAGCCTGTGATATTCCCACGCTCCTCCTCCCCCTGTAATAAGCAGATTAAACAACACAACTTCTTTTGTGCTTTTGAAAAAAAGTTGCCCATAAATTGCATTGTCCAGATTGTAAGCTTCCATTTTATATGCATTGGTTAGCCTTCCTAACCAAATGTCTTGTCCTGATGGCTAGGATACTAAAACCTACCTCTAACATTCCTCTTAGTTATCCTAAGCTATTGTAAAAAGACTTATTTCCAGTTCAATCGATTGATTCCTCTGACACACCAACAGTGCAAACTAAAAGATTGAAAGTTTTGTTCATTCTGAACAAAGTGCAGACTCTCCCCTTCTCCAGTCTCAGAATTTATGACTGTGGCTGGTAGTGATTGGCTCAGAACTCTTCTCTGCCAGAGTATGGGTATTTCTTCTGTACAAACAAAGCAGCAGCTCCCCATTACTCACCTGGTATACTTGGTTAAAACCCAGTTCCACTGCCTCAGGGATGTGATTGAATTAATGGGTGGAGAGGAAAGTATAGTGTCAGTCCTAAACTGATAAATATTTTCGGATTTCCAGAAGCTTCCCTGATACCAGGAAAGAGATCCATTGTTTCGCTGGATTATATGAAGTCTGTTAGAAAGAAAATCAAAAGGTGTCAGAGAGATATTGCCATGGAGGTAGTGGTTCCAAATTGAAAACAATTTAGTTGCTGAAATGTCCCATCCCATTCATCTTAATAAATCTTGCTGAAGACAACTCTGTGAAATCATGCTTGTGTCTGTAAATCAATATTTATTTTAGAAGGCTAAGCCTATTTTATACATTGATAGAATGTCATTTGCAGCAATACATGTTTTGTCTTAGCTCTATCCATTATCTAACAGTAGATTTATGTAGACACTTCCAGGATAGTATTGTCAGATCCTAAGATCTCAATTTTTTACTTTCTCCCAGCTCCAAAGATTAACTATTGAACAACACATTATTGATGTGCATTGTTTATGGGAGTTAGCTGAAAGGCTGATCTGGAGAAGGAAGCCTTGGGTACCACAGAGGGTATATTTGTGTAACAACTGTTAACACTGAATGAAGCAGAGATATCCCCATGCTGATGAAATCCATTCAGTGTCCAGTTTCCTCATCAATATAGGGCAATCTTCTTCCACGCAGAGGAGCAGGAATTTCAGCATTTGCCTATAAAAACGCAAATGTCACATTGATAATGCAGTCTTAAGAATTATAGTTTATAGATGTTCTAATTTGGCTTGCCAGCATGTTTTGTTCCATGTCATCCTACAGAGCTAATAGTTTTAAGACAAATATGTGAAAGACTACAAGTTTTCCAAGTAGATAACTAGTGAATTTTATCCTTTTTAAATTTTGCAGTTAGGGATCTTCGTTACTATTGTGACTGTTTACTCCACTCGAGCTTTCTAAATGCTGGGAGAAGGCAAAACATAGCAAATCAAGTACAGAAATAAATTCATTGCTAGTTCCACAAAGTACATTTGAGACAGATTTGTGAGGAAACAGTCCTCTTTATAGGAGCTACTATAGCAATTGAAGATCAGGGACATTAATTCTAAATTCAGAAAGATTAAGATATAAGAATTGCATGCACTGAACTACTTTCCAGCTTTAATGCAGTTTGCAGTGTCAGTTCATAAATAGTGAATACAGAAAAAAAAATGGCTGGAGTATGGGAATGTGTATACTGTAGGTTGTGAAGGCTAAAGCTCTGATGGACAGATTGACCTACAGTGTTTTGGATGTTTGTTTCCCTAATTACTGTAGCAAGCAGCCAAAACACTGAAGCTCACACTTTGTCCTCTCCTAATTACTGTATTGAGAACCAGCTTGGTTTCGTGGCTAAAGGCACCAGGCTAAGAACCAGAAGACATAGACCTCTAGTTTAGAAATTAGCAGAAAGCCAACTGGGTGACTTTGTGCCAGTCACTTTCAGCCTTTGGCAAACCACTTTTGAAAATGTTGCCAAGAAAAGAGCAGGGACTTGTCCAGGCAGCTGCCAGGAATCAAAGCTGACTTGACTCCCTCACTCTCTTTCTCTCTCTCTCTCCCCCCCCCTCCACCACACACACACACACACGATTTTAAAGTTTGTTCTAGCGGTTCTCATCTGCCAAAGAATTGTGCCAACAATTATGTCACCAATTATAAGTGCATGATTAGCAAACCTTCCCCTCTTCTTCCATCAGATGATGGCAATATAAACAGCCAGCATAGTGTACTGGCAAAGACTAGGATTCAGGAACCTTTCTGGATGATTTTGAATCTCTTGGCCAGTCTACCTGCCAGTATGGGATGGAAAATTGCAAGACAGCTCTGCATACACTACCTTGGGCCTTTGAGAAGGAAGCATGCAGTATACATCTAACTATAAAAACAAGTTTTATCCTAGTACTTGGTCATTTGTGTGCATTCTCATTTGATCACTGACATTAAAATTTGTGAAAATATATTTTTTAATATATTTTTTCTCTATTTCTGGAAAATCTTGTTCTGAAGGGGCTTGGCAAAATATGTGTCAGGCATTAACAAGAATAGGATGCTATTTGTAAAGGGGATCTTAAACATTTTTTTTGAATGCCTAAACATTTTTTTGAATGCCTTTGTGTTTCCTCTAATTCCATATAATTCTCCTAATTGTTAAAGAAATATTATTTGAGTATAGATCTTGGACCTTTTTCAGCCTTTGCAGCTGGAGTGTATGTGCATTGTAGGCACAATGCAAACTGTGTGTTAAATTGTATAGTTATAGACATTCTTTTTCAGATTTGTATTAAGGAATATTATAAAAATGCTGTCCCACAGCATTCATTCTGAATTCATTCATCCATTTTTGCAAGTCGGTTAGAGATATATTTTAACAGAAATTTAATAAAGGAAGCACATAAAATAACATTTTTTTTATATAAAAAACTTCTTTTCTCTTCAAATCAGATTCTGGATACACTGTGAGAGAAACTCAAAAGGTTTATACATGGAAGATGGACTGTACCTCCTTTATTTCCTGAATGTCAAAAAATACTTGGAATGTTTGGAATGTTTATTATAATTTATAGGCCGCCCTTTTCCCTGAGGGGACTCAGGGCGGCTTACAAAACACGGGGAAGGGGGTACAAAGACAAAAAAACCTAAGACAATACATAATATTAAAAATAGAGCACAACATTCATTCATCATTCGGGAGGGGACGAACTAAGATTTTTTATCCCCAGGCCTGACGGGATAGCCAGATCTTAAGGGCCGTGCGGAAGGCCTGGGCGGTGGTGAGGGTGCGGATCTCCACGGGGAGATTGTTCCATAGCGTCGGAGCTGCAACTGAGAAGGCTCTCCTCCGCGTAGTTGCCAGTCGGCACTGACTGGCGGATGGAATTCGGAGGAGGCCTACCCTGTGCGATCTGATGGGACGTAGGGAGGTAATTGGCAGAAGGCGGTCTCTCAGATAGCCAGATCCACTACCATGGAGCGCTTTGTGAGTGGTAAGTAGGACCTTGAAGTGCACCCGGAGATCAACAGGTAGCCAGCGCAGCTCACGGAGGATCGGTGTTATGTGGGCGAACCGTGGTGCGCCCACGATCACTCGCGCGGCCGCATTCTGGACTAGCTGAAGTCGCCGGATGCTCTTCAAGGGCAGCCCCATGTAGAGCACGTTGCAGTATTCCAGCCTGGAGATCACAAGGGCTCGAGTGACTGTTGTGAGTGCCTCCCGGTTCAGGTAGGGCCGCAACTGGCGCATCAGGCGAACCTGAGCAAATGCCCCCCTGGTCACAGCTGACAAATGATGGTCAAAACTCAGCTGTGGGTCCAGGAGGACTCCCAAGTTGCGGACCCTGTCTGAGGGGTATAAATTTTGTCCCCCCAGCCTGATTGATGGAACATTAGCCAAATTATTGGGAGGAAAACACAACAGCCACTCGGTCTTTTCCGGGTTGAGCACCAGTTTGTTAGCTCTCATCCAGTCTTTGACAGCCTCAAGGCCCCGGTTCATCACTTCCACCGCTTCATTGAGTTGGCACGGGGCGGACAGATGCAACTGTGTATCGTCCGCATACTGATGGTATTTTATCCCGTGCCTCCGAATGATCTCGCCCAGCGGTTTCATGTATATGTTAAATAGTAGGGGGGATAAGACCGAGCCCTGCGGCACCCCACAAGTAAGGGGCCTCGGGGACGATCTCTGCCCCCCCACCAACACCGACTGCGACCTGTCCGAGAGGTAGGAGGAGAACCACTGCAAAACAGTGCCGCCCACCCCCACCTCCCGCAGTCGTCGCAGAAGGATACCATGGTCGATGGTATCGAAAGCCGCTGAGAGGTCAAGGAGAACCAGGATCGACGCATAGCCTCCATCTCTGGCTCTCCAGAGATCATCGGTCAATGCGACCAAAGCGGTTTCTGTGCTCTAACCGGGCCTGAAGCCAGACTGGAAGGGGTCAAGATAGTTAGCTTCCTCCAAGGTACGCTGAAGCTGGAAGGCCACCACCTTCTCAACAACCTTCCCCACAAAGGGGAGGTTGGAGACTGGACGGTAGTTGTTAAGAACTGCTGGATCCAAGGACGGTTTCTTCAGGAGGGGTCTCACCACCGCCGCCTTCAGCGCGGTGGGGAGATGCCCCTCCCGAAGAGAGGTGGTAACAACCGCCTGGATCCAGCCTCGTGTCACCTCACTGCTGTTGGCAACCAGCCAGGAGGGACACGGGTCCAGTATACAGGTGGAGGCACTCACAGCTCGCATAGCCTTGTCCACATCCCCGGAGGCAACATCCTGAAACTCAACCCAGAGATGGTCTGCCATATCATTCCCTTGTGTCTCGGCTGGATCTGCAGGAGTGGAGTCCAGGTCCGATCGAAACCGAGCAACTTTGTCCGCCAAGTACTGTACATACTCCTCAGCCTTACCCTGTAAGGGGTTCTCCGTCTCCCTCCTATTTAGGAGGGAGCGGGTTATCCTAAACAGGGCGGCTGGGCGGGACTCGGTGGACGCTACCAAGGAGGCAATGTGTGATCTTTTGGCTGTTCTTAGAGCCCGAATATACTCCTTGGTGCAAGATGTCAACAGTGCCCGGCTCGACTCGGACCTATCGGACCTCCACAGGTGCTCTAGGCGTCTCCTCCGGCGCTTTATCTCACGGAGCTCCTCAGTGAACCAAGGAGGCCTCCGTGGGCCGCTGACCCGGAGGGGCCGTAGTGGCGCAATCCGGTCCAGAGACTCTGATGCTGCCGAGTGCCAGGCAGCAGCAAGAGTCTCCGCCGAACTGTGGGCAAGAGCATCTGGAATAACCCCAAGCTCCGTCTGGAACCTTACTGGGTCCATAAGTCGCCTGGGGCGGAACCACCTGGTCGGTTCCTCCTCCCTACGGTGGGGGTTTGGCCTCCGGAAGTCTAGCCTCAGTAGGCAGTGGTCTGACCACGACAGGGGAATGATCTCATTTCCCCTCAGACCAAGATCATAACTCCACTGCTCCGAGAGGAATACGAGGTCGAGCGTGTGACCCGCTGAGTGGGTTGGGCCTCGAATTACCTGGGTCAAGCCCATGGCTGTCATGGAAGCCATGAACTCCTGCGCTCCATCAGCTCCATCACTTCCAGGAAGCAGAGGCTCAGCATTGATCATTTCTATGCACAAGTTTTATAAAATGCAGTTGTACATGTATGAGTTTCCTTTAATTACCCTTATATTATCATTTTAATCATTATCTTTTGTTATTTGCCTAAGTGTCAAAGCTTTAGCAAAACAACATGGCATGCCATCTCTTAAATGGCCTTAATTCTACTTTTGGGCTGCCCTATAATATCCTAAGGCACATGATATCTCAATCCCTGGTTTATACAGTAAATGTATTATTTTGCATAGCTCAGCAAGTACTGTATGGGTCAAAGTGAAATCTGTTTTGAACTATAGCTGCTGAGCAAGCATCTTGCTCCTTTGTTTTCTTTGCATATCTGGGTCGCTTTAATGTGATTGTAATCCAGTATAAAATCCATATGCAGAAGAACACAATACTTTACAAAATATTTGATTAATATATAGAATTTGTTACCAACAGTTACAGTAATTGCAGCTGGTTTGAATGATTTAAAAGGGGATTAGACACATTCATGGAAGATCAGGTTATCAGTAGCTATTAATATTGATGATCATTTACTTCCTCTTACATCATAGAGTAGCATCTTAAATATTGATTATTGATATTCAACTATGAAAGAGAAACAGTTACTTTCTAGTTTATGTTGGTGAGTTTATTGAATGCCTTTGATCACGTGCTACAGACAAAGAATGCTGAACTAAATGGGCCTATGGTCTGACTTAGTAGTTCTTTGTACATTCTAATCTTATTTTAATCAATGTCCTCAACATATGACAGCAACTGAGACTGGGACTTCTAGCAGTTAATTACGTGAATCATTATGTGACTGCACTCAATTTTATAATTTGAACAATGCTAAAGTTTTATTTTGTGTTTAGTAGATTTACTCAACCTGTGTCTTACAATATTTATCTAAAATAAAAATATTTTTTTCTCACCTAATAAATTACCTTTGATGCAGGCAATGGGGTTTCCTTATCTTTACAGAAAAGAGTGATACTCTATTTTAAAGAGTGCTTCCCCCTTATTGTTGGTGAAGACTAGAAAAATAAGTGTGCACTCAGTGGAAAGGATTACATGAATTAAGTGGTGCCGTAAACATTTAGTGCCTGGAAACACTGAGGATCTGGATGGATGACACCAGGCTTAGCTGAACTTTGGCCAGATTGATTGACTCTTTTGGAGCCTACTGATTTCAGGATTATTCCATCTTTGGTACTGGATGGGGTGACGCTACCCCAGAAGGTGTACAATCTGGGGGTCCTCCTAGAGCCTCAGTTCCTGCTTGAAGAGTAAGTGATGACTGTAGCTAGAAGGGCCTTTGCACAACTTTGTATGGTGCACCAGTTGTGTCCGTTTTTGCACTGGCAGGCTCTGATCATGGTCGCATGGAACTGCCCTTGAAGAGTATCTGCAAGCTTCAGCTGGTGCAGAATACAGTGGTGCATGTATTATGTGTTCTCCTAGAATAGATCATGTTACACCTTTGCTCCATGAGTTGTGCTGGTTGCCAGTTTGCTTCCATCTCCAATTCAAGGAGCTGCTTTTCATTTTTAAAACCATTCATGGCATGGGACGAGGTTATCTGAGGGACCACCTCTTTCCAATTACATCTATCCAGTGATGTGCAGGCAGGGGAGGCAGGGCCTCACCACTGTCATCATGAAAGGAAAAAAAAATTAAAAGGAAAAAGGCTGAGGTAGTTGCTGTCAGAGTCACAGTGGATGACTCTGCTTAGTGCTTAACTGTTTAAAAAAGCCTCTAAAAAAGTGCCCTCTACAGGAGGAGGCGGGGGAACCACGTGCCTCATTTAGTCTATCTTTATGATCACTCGAGCAGAGTTAAACAAGGGTTAAAAGCCGAAAAATTCCTTATGTAGAGGAGGCACGTGGTTCTCTCGCCTCCTCCTGTAGAGGGCACTTTTTTAGAGGGTTTTTTTAAAACAGTTAAGCAGAGTCATCCATTGGAGACTCTGGCAGCAGCTAACCCAGCCTGACTTCAGCAGCTCTTGCCTTTTTCCTTTTACATTTTTACATTTTCATCATGGCAGACAAGAGCAGAGTTGAAATCCTCTGTGACACAGCTGGAAAAGGTATGTGGGTTGGAGGGAGGGGGTAGTAATTCAAAATTAATGTAATTTGTAAGTAATTGTATTATTGTAAGTAATTTGTATGTGTGTGTGTTTTACCTGCCTCTGCTGACGCATGGGCTGGCACTTTATTTTTTATGTAGGACATAGCGGCCGGCAGGGCTTTTGGACATAGTGGCAGGGCGGCTTTTGCATCTAGCGGTAGGGCAGCTTTGGTTCCATCCAGCATTGGTTCTTTGAAGCTTTCCATAGGTCCTCTCTGCTTTTAAAGTCTTCTGTTGGTCTAAGGAAGTTTTTTCTCTATGGCGGACACGGCGCCGGGGCGTAAAGCCCTGCTGCCGTGTCCGCCATCCCGCTCTATGGCAGAACAGCGTCGGTGCTTTAAAGCCCCGGCGCCGTGTCTGCCATCCCGCGGCTTTAAAGCCCTTGCGCCGTGTCTGCCATAGAGCGGGGTGTCTGAACGCCCTGCCGCTGTGTCTGACATAGGGCGGCTTTTGCCTGCTTGCCTCACCAGCCATAAACCTCACCACACGTCACTGCATCTGTCCATCCCGTTAGAACTAACTGAGAGGGCATCCTTCAGATTTCATCTGCTAGGGATTTACACCTGGCAGGTCCTAGGAACAAGGATTTCTATGCTATAGTGTCCACCCATAGATCTACCCCCATTCCTCCGCTCCCCAATTAGATTACCTGTATATATTAGAATATCTCCTGATATTCCAGAAATTATCCTGGCTATGTCACCAGGCCCAGAATTCCCAGAGAATGGAGATATGGGTAGATAGCTCTATCACTGAGGTGGATACCGTTATTTCTCTTCCTGACATTTGTATATATTTAACTTTTAATACTGATTTTATAATGATTGTCTATATATGTATTTTTTATCTAGTTGCTGTGAGTTGTCCAGAGTCACTTTTCATGAGATAGGTGGTCATAGAAATTTTATTTATAAATAAAAAATACAATAAATAAACGAATAGATATTACTAATAGGGTATTCCTTTTTTCTGCCTAATTCTAGATATTCATGCTATATACACTATAGACAGCAAGCAGTGTAGTCCAGTTCAAAGTGGTTGAAAGTTATGACCTGAACAGCAGTGGTGAGATCCTTTCTTCCCAAACTGCTGGTGACATTGAGCCTTCAAAAATATTTATGCTTTCACCTTAAATTCAGGGTTACTAAGTTTTAAAATAAATATAGTAATGAAATGAAGATATAATGTTCATTAGAAAATTTCTATTGTTAATTGTACATTTTACATTAGAAATAAACTGCATGTGGAATATTTACCTGGAAAAAGTGTATTTGCTTAGTTATATCTGTCTTACTTGCCTCCAGAGGGGATTATTGTAGTAATCTCTACATTACATGGTCTTGAATAGTTTGAAAACTACAACCAACGCAAAAAAAAAAAGGGGGGGGAAGCAATAGCTAAAATGTTTTCTGTAGTTGTTGAAGCCATATTATATTGGTATTGTTTTTTCCAATTTTATTTCAGGTCCAATAAAATATGAAACTGTACATGGTTTGGGTTAAAGCTAGCTAAAATAGAGATCTCTCTCTGTGTGTGTGTATGTGTGTGTGTGTGTGTGTGTGTGTGTACTTTTTATTGTCAAGGAAAGCAACAATGATTAATTGAGATAATACATAACCTTTTCATTGGCAAAATCCCAGTTTGGGGCTAATTTATTACTTGTATAGGTGTTTTTATTTTAATGAGCTTGTAAATGTTTGGAAACATCACGTTTCCTAAAGCCTCTTGTGGATTTATTGTCCCTGATTTATTCATTTTATAGTATTCTTCCACTTCGGCAGCTTACAGATTGAAAAACAATGCATAAATATTTCTGTGAATAATATTAGAAATGACTTCTACAAACTGTTCTAAAACTGTAAAATAAAGTATGTTGAGATGGTTTGAAAAAGGGTAGGACCAACAATTTGTGTTTGGATGAGCTGATAAGATGCTTCAAGTAATCAGGCAAGACACATAATGGATAATGGGCACAATATTCTTTGTTTTCCGGAGTGAGGGACAGGAGGCTCCAGTTGTGGTATAGTCATGCCCAATTGCCCTCGTGACTGGGATGAAGCTGAAGCTACGCCTCTGCGCTTCACCCTGCTGACTTCCAGTTTCATCTCAGTCCAGCCAGTAACGAGATGCAAAATTCTGACTTCGTGATTATCACATATCTGGACCCTCCTCACCTTTGATTTCAAGCCTCTTTTCCAGGTTCCTTCGTCATTCCTGTAAGTTCCCTGTGTGTGCCTGCCTTGGCTGGCCACTAGATGGGAACAGGCTGCTGCTGGAGGCTCGGGTGGCTGGGTCGCAACTCCGGTGACCATTTCTAAGCTGCACCGATCACGTGGAGCTGGCTACAGCTGGCAAAGAGTCTGGGAGGTTACAGGGCTTGGGATTTCCAGCCCTCTGCCTCCCGAACGGCTCCAAAGACCGCGGGCGGCATTGGCGGCGGAAATCGAGCTGCGGCGTTTGCAAGAGCAATTTCAGAGGGCTTAGGGAAACCAGGAAAACCAAGCTCCCTCCACCTGCTGATGTTCTTGCTGTCCCTTCCATTGTAGAACCCTCCAGAGGAGGTTCCATCGGTAGTGAATGAGGAGGATTTTGGGTTCTCCCAAACCCCTCTAGGGCATCTCCCAGGTCTCTGGCCTCATTCTTAGAAGAGGAGTACATAGATGAAGCTTGTTCCCTGCTAGAGGAGGAGGGAATTCCTACCTCCGGGCCAGGCCCTAGAGCATCGCTCCAGAATCAGGATCCCACACCTGAACTGTCCCCAGCAATGAGGGAGGTGGTTGCAAAGGCTATATCGCAGGGGATCGCAGATCGCATCCATCAACTGGGCCTCACATTGCCTCTCCCAGGCCATGCTAGAGCCAAGGCAAAGGTCCCTGACTCTCAGGCAGAATTGAGCAGGGTCTTTCCGCCTGCTCCTCGCAGAGAATGGACTAAGGAGGGGTCTGTGGCGAAAAAGCCCCAGTTTTTTCCGAGCCCAAGTCAGGCAAAGAGGAGATTCCTGTCCTGTACCTGTTTTTGGAGGTGGTAAAGAAGTAGTGGGAGAAGCCTACGGCCTTTCCAAACCCAGGCAGTAATGATAGGCGTTTCTACAGTATAGACTCAGATTTCTCCCAAGCTTTGCAGCTACCCACAGTGGATCCCCCCGTGGTTGCTCTGGAGTCCCCTTCCTCTCTGGTGGCCAAGGATGTGGCTGACAATTTGAAGGCAGATGACAGGGAGGCAGAAATGACACCCTGGAAGATGTTCAACTCAGCGGCCTGAGCCATCAGCATTGGCATCTTTCTTCAACCACACGGCGATCCTGTGGATGGAGATGATCCAGGAGTACATTTCCCTGGAGGATGTCCGTCTCCACCACGATATTTGCACTGCCATTTTTCATATGGCCAATTGTCCTAGAAGTACCTCCAAAAGCATAGAATTACTGTATAAATATATCTACTGTGAATTCAGTTTGTTTCCCTGCTGTTCAAGTACTGATTATTAAAATAAAATAAATGTAGCTAAATGAATACTTTGAAACCCTAGTATGAGGTTATTTAAATATGATCTTAATACTTAGTGTATGTGGTACTCCATATAGTGGATACATCCATGTGTGGTATTTCCATATAGTACTTCAGAATGTGTGCTTAATTACAAGGTCAAGCAAGAGCTTTGCATTTAGTATTTATCTATATATGACTAAAATCTCTACATTCTATAACCTTGTACTGAGCAAAATGGTGCCTCATGGGGCAAAACATTTTGAACTAAGATACCTCAAATTGGCTAACTTATAGAATGCTTTCAAAATCTCAGACCCATGGCTCTCATGAGATTGAAATTTGGTAAATTTTATAAAACATTTTTTGACATAACACAGTTCCATAAAACATTTCTTGTGCTGATATTTGTGTTATACAGTTCAACATGAACTCTTTTCAAGGAAGGCATCTCAACTTTTCCACTAAAGGCAGCACATTAGAAACCCTGTCATTGTTCAAGGCATTGGGGAACCCGGTAAAGAAATATCTCTGAAACAATGAGTCCAGAGGGCACAGATTGTCTTCCTGGGAGGAGCCTACTGGTGGGGGCAGCAAAAAATCAGCTGCCTCCGAATTCCTGGCAACGTACCTGTTTAGAGGATCTTCCATCTGACGTCTTATCAGGTTTTCTTATCCTTCAGGCAAGAAGGAAAGAAGAAACTGTTTTGCTGGCAAATGCTCTTCGATTTTTGCAGCTTTTGTGCTTGCAAGGAAAGGGGGGCTAGCCCAAGGCAGAACGGCTGTCCGTGCTGGGAACTTCAAACTGCCTTGTGCAGGACAAAGTAGGTCTCTCCCACTCTGCTCTAAGTTTTGTTTGATTTATTCTTATCACGAGCTGGATCCGTTTACTGTGGACAATAATTGCTTATCAACATTTTAGCTTCTTTTCTTTTTCTCCTCCGAAAAATTATTTACTCAGAGGCTTCTAAAATGGCGCCGAGCAGGCTGGTTTCTCCGGTAATAACGAACACTTTCTGCTAATCCTCACAAGAATTCAAAACAAAAGAGATTGCTTATCACTTGTTTTGGTTTCACAATAGAAGAATTTTACTCCTTCATTAACCTTGCTTATTTGGAAGTTAAATGGTGATGAATCTGCTGAATGGTCTTGTTACAATGTTTACTCACTGAAAGTTTTGCCAAGCCTTAAACTTCAAAATAAAAGCCTCTTTATTTAAAGCTGCATATTTAGGCAATAGAGTTTTATTAACTGCAGGCAGATAAATTTTGAAATGGCCTCAAAACCAAATATTAACTTGAAGTCGTCACCCTCTACTTCCAGGGGCACATCCTCAGTGTCTGGCACAAAGCTGCAGCCTCCGCTTCCTACGCCCCCTGCTGGGGATGTGTTAACGAAAGAATTTTTCCTGAGTAATCTAAGCGAGGCTCTTAATGCACAGACAATTAAAATGGAAGATAAATTTAGAGATAATAGAGAGGAGAGAAAAGAGGAAATAAAAGAAATGAAAGAAGAAATTAAAAGTGAAATAAAAGGACTTAAACAGGAGCTGTATGAGAAATTTGAGGCTAAGGTTGATAAAATTAGAGACGACATGCTGAGTCTTGTAACTGTATTAACAGAACATATTTCTGGAGTGGAAGATACTCTAGAGGTTCTTAATGATGCCAATGCTAACTTGACATTGAAAACAGAGGTGGTGGAACAAAAAGTGGAAAATGCTGAAAAAGAAATTATTATGATACAGTACCGACAAATGGAGTTCGCATTAAGAGTAAGGGGGCTGCGTGAGGAGAAACAGGAGAACCTGAAACAGACCCTATCGGAAGCTTTTGACCACCTGATGGGAAGACCAGGGACCAATCAAGATTGGCGAATTGACAAAGCTTACCGCGTTAACTCCTGGCTGGCAAAGCAGAAGCAGCTTCCTCGAGACATCGTTATATATTTTACTACAAGAGAGTTTAGAAATATGGTACTGCAAGCATCTTATAACACTAAGCTTCAAATTGGCGGTCAAGACCTGATTGTTTTGAAAGAGATACCACCTCAAATGTTAAGAGCCAGGAGAGACTACGCTTTTTTGGTCGAAGAACTCAGAAATCGTCAGATACAGTATAGATGGGATGCACCATTTGGCATCATATTTACATTTGATAAGCAAAGATACCGCCTCAACGCTGTATGGAAAGCCCGAGATTTTTATTATAATATATTGAAGGCCGGACACCCTGCACCATCTGGACCTAGAGAAAGACCACAAGAAGGACAGGATAGACAGCAAACTACACAACCACCAGACAAGATGGAGCATCTCTCTTCTCTAGAAGTGCAAGGTGCTATGGAACCAAGACCTAGCCGCATGACTACTAGACGTATGGAGAAACAAGCTAAAAAGCAACAGCATCAACAATCATCAGCCATCGATCAAGGATCTACAACAACAAATCTGGAAGCAATGGGAGGAGCTAGACCTAAGGTTAAACAGGCCGTGCAGGAAGCTCTAAAAATGCTTCAACCAACCAAAGATGACAACTAAGATTTTAACATGGAATGTTAACGGACTGAACTCTCCACAGAAGAGGAAGAAAATATTTCATTATCTCAAACAGTTTAAGAACGATGTAATTTGTTTGCAAGAAACTCATATCAAGTCAACTGATCAAAAATATTTGATCAACTCAAAACTTGGTCAACATTTTGTAGCTTCTGCTATGGAAAAGAAGAATGGTATAGTTGTATACTTAAGAAAAGACATGAAAGCTGAATTAATAGAAGCAGATCCCTTCGGAAGATATATTGCTTTAGACTTAATCTTAGAAGGGAAAAAGACATTACTTTTGGGAATTTATGCTCCCAATCAACAGCAAGATAGATTCTATAGAAATCTTCATGCTAAATTAGTACAATGGGACTATAGTTCCTGTATACTATTGGGTGACTGGAATGGAGTGATAGACACTAAGAAAGATAAGAAGATTTCCCGCCTAAATACCAAGATGCGAGCAAAGTTACCCAAATCTTTCTTTGACATTATGGATGATTTTGAATTGAGAGATATTTGGCGAGAAAGAAATGCAGAGGAATGTGACTTCACTTTCTTCTCGGACAGGCATCAATCCCTCTCAAGGATTGATTTTATTCTAACCACTAATGATTTGCTTTCTAGGGTCAAGAAAACAAAGATTGCAGCTAGGATCCTTTCGGACCATAACCCAGTTTGGATGGAGTTGGGAAGGGTAGTGCAGGCAAGAAGGTCTTGGAGATTGAATGAAAACTTATTTAGATATGAAAAGTATATTAATGATTGTAAAAAATTACTATCTGAATATTTTGTTTTGAATATGAATAAGGGTACATCTATGGAATTTGTATGGGACGCAAGCAAAGCGTATATGAGAGGAGTTTTGATGAATATAAATAAAACACATAGAAATAAGCAAGGGTTAAAACGAACAGAACTGGAAGAGGAAATTAAGAGAAAAGAGCTGGAGTTAACAATGAACCCAGACGATACAAAGGTTAAGGAAGCTATTAACATATTAAAATCTCAATTTGACATGTTGATCTCTGACCAGGTGGCTACTAATCTATTATATGCAAAACACAATACTTTTTGTAATGCAAACAAACCTGGCAGATGGTTAGCTTATCAGATTAGGAAAAAAAGGAAAACTCGAAATATATCTAAACTGATTTACAGAGGGAAGGAGGTGTTTCAACAGGAAGAGATTCAAAAGGCTTTCTGGGAATTTTTTACAGAACTGTATAAAGGGGATAAAATTAATGGTTTAGACATAGACAAATATTTAGACAAAGAGAAAATACCTTCAGTTAGAGAAGAACACAGGCAAAAATTGAATCAACCAATAACCTCGGGGGAAATCCTGCAGGTAATTAAGCAATTAAAGTCAGGGAAAGCACCAGGTACAGATGGCTTGACAGCGGTTTACTATAAAAACTTACAGTTAGAAATGGTAGAACCTCTTAGAGAATTATTTAATATGATTCAAATGGAAGGTAAAGTTCCTCCATCTTGGAAGACAGCGTTTATATCTTTGATACCCAAAGAAGATCAAGATACTACTCAACCCAAAAATTATAGACCTATTTCATTACTGAATGTAGATTATAAAATTTTTACTAAAATATTAGCAAATAGGTTAATGTTGGTCATTCAACAATTGATACATACGGACCAAACAGGTTTTATACAAGGGAGACAGATGAAAAGTAATGTTAGATTAATTATTAATGCATTAGAATATTTGGGAAAGAACAACCAGATTCCAGCTGCGTTTATATTTTTGGATGCTGAGAAGGCCTTTGATCGAGTTAACTGGCAATTTCTGTTGAAGATACTGCAAAAAATGCAGATAGGAGATAATTTTTTACAGTCAATTAAAGCAATATACCAACAGCAAACAGCACAAATCATAGTCAATGGAAGTCTAACAGACTCTTTTCAAATTGGAAAAGGTACAAGACAGGGCTGTCCTTTGTCCCCATTATTGTTTATTATAACTTTGGAAGTATTGTTGAATAAAATACGGGGCTTGGATGGTTTAAAAGGGATCAAGATTAGGCAGCAAGAATATAGAGTCCGCGCTTTTGCGGATGATCTGGTTATAATATTGGAACAACCGCAGGAATCTAGTATGGTTTTAATGAATATGATTAATCAATATGGTCAAGTGTCGGGCTTTAAAATAAACTTAGGAAAAACCAAAATATTAGCTATAAATATGAATATTAAACAAAAGGAAGAATTAGGAGTGATGCTAGGATGTGAGGTAGTTAAAAAAGTCAAATATCTTGGAGTTAACATTTTAACTTCAAATGGGAAATTATATAAGCATAATTATGAACCACTTTGGCATAGTATACAGACAGAGATGAAAAAATGGGAGAAATTGCACCTATCTTTGCTGGGTAGGATAGCGGCAGTGAAAATGAACATTCTACCAAAATTTTTATTTCTCTTCCAAATGTTACCTATATTAAAAAAAGATGCGAACCTTTTAGAATGGCAGAAGGGTATCAACAAATTTGTGTGGGCAGGAAAGAAGCCGAGGGTAAAGATGAAAATAATGCAAGAAGTACGTGAGAGAGGAGGATTGAAACTACCTAATTTAAAACTATATTATGATGCAGTGGCATTATCTGTAATTAGTGATTGGATTCACTTAACCAATGATAGAATATTGAACATTGAGGGACACGATCTGCTATTTGGTTGGCATGCTTACTTGTTATTCAACAAAAAATTGGATAAGAACTTTAAAAGTCATATTTTAAGAAATGCTTTATTGCGGGTCTGGAAGAAATACCAATATAAATTAAATGACAAGATACCCATGTGGGCAATTCCTAGACACGCAATTGAAAATATGAATACAGCACAAAAACAGGACAGAATTACCTACAGACAGCTTCTTACCTCGGAAAGGGGGGTATTACAATTAAAATCTTTAGAGGTATTAAAAGAGGAGAAGGTAGTTCAAACATGGTTCCAGTATGGGCAATTACAGGCTAGGTGGAAAATAGATCAAAAAATTGGTTTTATTCAAGTTGAGGATAATCTGTTTAAACAAATAAGAGATCAAAGCTTAATGCATATAAAGAGGATATATAATGTATTAATACAGATGGATTCGGAAACAGAATTAGTTAAAGATTGTATGATAAAATGGGCTCAAAATATTGAGGAACCAATAATGTTGGATACATGGGAAAGAATTTGGGTAAGAAATGTGAAATTTACACAAGCTCAAATCTGAGAGAAAATTTTTACAAGATGTTCTATAGATGGCATTTAGATCCTAAAAAGTTGGCTTCTATGTATCCGAATGTACAGCCTAAATGTTGGAGGTGTGGTTCTCTCGATGCTACATATTATCATATATGGTGGACCTGCCAAAAGGTTAAGGCATTTTGGATAAAAATATGGTGGGTCATGCAAAATGTTTTTAAAAGAAGGATAAAGTTTAGTCCTCAGTTATTTTTACTAGGTATATGTACTGACTTTACAGTGGTAGAGACCAATTTGATTCTGCACCTGATAACTGCAGCAAGACTGTTGGTGGCGCAATATTGGAAGAAGGAAGACTTGCCTACAATCCAAGAATGGACATTGAAAGTAACAAACTTAGCTGAAATGGCTAAAATATCGGCATATCTCAAAGATCATTCAAATGAGAGATATAAACGAGACTGGAAAAAATGGATTGACTATATACAAAATAAATACGGGACTAAGAAATTCCAGTTAGCCTATGCTTAAGATCAGAAATGATTTAAACTGTTAAAAGTCAGTTCAGTAAGAAGAAGCTAAGGTCAATCTAGAATGTCATTAATTTCTTTATTTCTTTTTTCTCAATAGATTTTAGACTGTGTTAGTTAAAAATCCATACCGGGTACGGGTTCTGGGAAGTCGGGGGGGGGGGAAGGAGGAAGGGGGTGGGGGGTGGAGGGAGGGAGGGGTACACACACACAAAAAAAAATTGTACTTCAATGTCTTAATGATTGACAAATGATGACATATTTGTGGTTTTTTTTTTAAAGAAAAAAAAATAAAAAAGTTCTGTTTCAGAGGGCACAGATTGTCTAGTTTTAAGTTAAATCTAGAGGGAAAGGGAGACCATTACTAAGAAAAGAAAAACTTGATAGCACTCTACCAATATAGGAAGAAATGTCTTAGGGCAAGGTGTGTGGATTTCCATCAGCTGGAAGTAGCACAACACCAGTGGGTAGATGTTTTATAGAGGGAGCGCCAAACTTGAAAGAAAGAAGAATTTTCTGATTGTGGGAAGTGTTAAACAGTGGAAAAGCCTGCCTTGTGAAGTTGTGGGCTGTTTTGATGCTATGATTCTGGGGCGTTTTTGTTTTTTTTATGCTTATAAAAAGATTCTGCTTTGCTTACAAAATGAAAGATATACTATAACTGCATTTTCTTCTAAAGGCAAAGAAAATTAAATGTAAATTGCATTTACCTGTGGAAGATACTGTCATATTTACATAAAGTCACATTTACAAAATTACATCAAGAGGGAAATGCAACATAATGATTTCATAATTTATAATCAATTCACTATGATTATATTTTGTCTCTTGATGTAATTTAGTAAATAGGATTCAGGTAAGTATGATGTTCTGCACTTAATGTAATTTATGCAGTTTTTAGAATTTCAGAGGACTGGGTCTAAAAAAATCTGTTTCGCATTTTAGATTAATGGCTGTTTTATAGAGAAGCTATTTGTCAGTGCTTAAAAGTGGGCCATCTGGAAATCAGTTTAAACTGGAAATAATGTCAAATTGATTTTTTTAAATAAAGCGTCTCCATTACTTCAATTCCATTATTCAGCATTTTTAGTTTAAATTTACTGTAACAGTTGGCTATGGCGCATGTTCTAGTGCGGGAAGTATAAAAGATTATAAATAATTTCTTATATAATAGAGTATCTGAATAGTTGGGAAGAGATTTGGCATTTGTAAATTTATTGGTGTCAAGCTGATTATACAGTCTCCCAAATGTTTTTGGTTTCTTGGTTTAAGTCAAAGAGAATAGATGCAACTGATATTACGTAGAAAATACTTCAGTATTAATGAAATTGCTGTGTGGATTTAGTATCGTAATGCAATATATCCCATTTTTCCACTCTTCTACCCAAAACGTACATTATGAGATCTCTAGTACAACCTTCTTCAAATGCTGAAGTACATTGTCCAAAATGCTCAATTTCCACGGCCTGTATCTTTACTACTAACAAAAATTAGTTATTATAAAACATGATCAAGCGATCAATTGGAGAAAGGTTGTTTAGTGATTGGAAATAAAACGATACGGTATGTGGCAAATGACATGGATATTAATAGAACTTTGGTTGCCTTCTGGCTTAGGTTTTTTTTTTTTTCAAATTTCTTAAAATCCTAGCTTTATTATTATATAAGTAGTTCAAGGTGTCAGATATTCATTATATTCCTTCCTCCTATTTTCAAAACAACAATCTTATGAGGTGGAATGGGCTGAGAGAGTGACTGGCCCAAAGTCACCCAGTTGGCCGCTTATAAGAAGTAGTACACAAAGCAATATTTCTAATAATCTTTTTCTTTTGGGGAGTAGAGGCTTTATAGAACTGGACAATTTGAATGCGGTATAAAACTTGCCGGGTAATAAATTATTATTTAATTAATTAATCAGTTCAATTTATATAGCTGCCCATCGCATCTGCGTGACTGTAATTTTGTAATTTAAAAATTACAAAAACAATTAAAACATATTAAGAAAAGTATAAAACCAATACAGCTAAATTTAGTATATGATAAAGGAAAACAAGAAAAACCAACCTCCATGGGAAATACCGAGTAAACTGAATCTATAAATACAATATTAAATTGTTTATTTTTAGGCAGAATGGAGATAATTTGTTGGCTTATTTCCTTAAATGAGGTTAAAATGACCTTATTTTAATTCTGTAGTATAATTGTTTTTAAAAGCACCTTCCATTTTCTAGGAATCTAGGAACTCAGTATAAGAAACTCTTTATAGTGCATTAGAAAATAAAAATTCTGCCTAACAATCTTTATTTTATTGCTTGATGAGTAACCTTTACAATGAACATATTGACTTAGACTGGCGTACCATATAATGTACTTTCAAAGTAGTTATTAGCAGTGCCTATATATAAAACGCATTGGCTTGTAAAATACTGCTGTATATATCCCTGGATGACAGATGCACTCAATCGTTCATTAATAGAAATAGCAATCTTAAAGATGGCCTAATGGACATTGCTTTAAAAAAACCCACTGATTTTCTTCTGCACTTAGTATCATTGTATTATTTCAAATGGAAACTGCTTGAATATCTGACCCTCAAGCCAGTTTGGAAATGACAGAGGACATGTTAGAAGGCAACTCTTTCTAAGCGGCTTCAGGGAGCTTCAGGGAGGCCTGCTAGACCCCAAAGTGGCTTCAGGGAGGCCTGCTAGACCCAAAAGGGGGTCATGTGCATGCACAGGAGGGTCACACACCTGCGCAGGGGGCAGCGTAGAGGGGGGATCATGAATGCATGTGCGCGGGGGAGGTGTACATGCATTATGGGTGTGGGCCTGCGCATGTGCAATTTTGGCACATGAGAAAAGGTTAGCCATCACTGGTATAGGATTTCCTGCCTGAGCAGAGGGTTGGACTAGAAGACTTCCAAGGTCCCTTCCAACTCTGTTATTCTGTTCTTTCCATAGTACTGCTTTCCTTTATGATGGGTATGGAAAAACAATCAAATAACTCTTCTGAAGAGCTGTTGCTTGTACGATACCGTGAAGAGCATTTATCAATTACGGGTATCAATTACATTTATCAATTACCCTTGACTTGACTTACAACCACAATTGAGCCCAAACGTTTTGTTGCTAAGCGAAACATTAAGTGAGTTTTGCCCCATTCTACAACCTTTCTTGCCATGGTGGTTAAGTGAATCACCGCACTTAAGTTAGTAACATGATTATTAAATGAATATGGCTTCCCCATTGACTTAGCTTATCAGAAGGTTGCCAAAAATGATCACATGACCCTGGGACACTTTAACCATAATAAAAATGAGTTAGTCGCCAAGTACCTGAATTTGATACTGCAACCGTCATGTGAAAAACTCTCAAATTGCTTTTTCCAGTGCTGTTGTAACTTTGAACGGTTATTAAATGAACTGCCGTAACTCTGGGACTGCCTGTACAAATGTGAAACAGTGTGAAGAGCCTGCATAATGAGAAGCTGTTCTATGGGAGGACCTCAGTGCTTGTGGATTATCTGACAGCACTTTTTTTTCTCCTTCTCAGACTCTTAATACTCTCAGTCTGTTTTATTGGGAACTTGTGTCAGTTGTTAATGCAGGAGTAATCTTTTAGTGTGACTATGTGAGTGTGGGTGCTTTATTGAACCTCTTCTGTTTGGTTTGAGGAAGAAAAAGAAGACCAGACTGCAAAGGAAGAGAGGAGGATTGGTTGAAATTGCTTGATGTGTTCCAGAGTTATGCTGGAAAACACAGCCATTTCTTTCTTTCTTTCTTTCTTTCTTTCTTTCTTTCTTTCTTTCTTTCTTTCTTTCTTTCTTTCTTTCTTTCTTTCTTTCTTTCTATCTATCTATCTATCTATCTATCTATCTATCTATCTATCTATCTTATCTATCTATCTATCTATCTATCTATCTATCTATCTATCTATATCTATCTATCTATCTATCATCTATCTATCATCTATCTATCTAAAAATTATTGCTTCCTATCAGCTTGAAATTTTTCAGAATGTGAAGCCCTGGTGAAGAACTAGATAGGCTAGTCACATTTGGGGAATAGTTGTCTGCCCCTTACTCAGACAAATTTTCACAGAGGTGTTTATCACCCTAGCTCTAATAGCACAAAACAATGGCTCCAGATTTCGGTCAGAACTTCGCCATCAACAAACCCATTCAGTTTGCTGTTGAGGCACACTTAGGGTCTTTCTTTTTCTCCATAGTGGGGGAAGTAGCATCTAGACTGGATTGACTTCATCCGCTCTTTGATTGGAGTGAGCCCAACAAGACCTTTAAGCCATGCCCCTGTTGCCAGACAATCCCAGTTTTGACTCAGTCCAACAATTTGGATGGCTGTGTCATCCTAGTGTTCCAGTGGAATTTATGAAATATTGGATTTAATTGTCAAATTTCAGATTTAATTTGGGCTGAGTGAGTAGCTACAGTATTACCAGATATCCCAGGCTGGGGTGGTGTTAATTCGCCTTTTTTCTTAGTTCTTTCGTGTAATAGAGGCAGATTGGGTGGTCAGTTGCAGAACCACTCCTTCCTATCCAATTTGCAAGTTGGAAAGCCTATAGAACAAAGAGGAGAAAGGGGTAAAATTGTCCAGGATGGGTCAGGTTGGATTGAAATCCTTTAAGAAGTTGTAACTCATCAATACTGATCACTACAGAATCTTTGAAAAACTCAGCCTGTTATTATCAGCCCTTAATGTTAGAGCTTGCATGCTCAGGTGTCCCACTCTTGTGTTTAAGGCATTCATGACAATACTGAAAATATGGAAAGTGATAAAGGAAGCCATCGTTCATTTCCCTGAAACTACCCTGCATTGAAGTATGTGTGGGAAAATGCAGGGTAGTTTCATCAACCCTTCAAATCCAGGGTAGAGGAACTGCTTTTCCAGAATCATCCTAGAATGTTGAATAGGCTCCACCTCTTTCTAAATATAGAGAAAGCTCTGATAAAAATGTTTCTGTTAAAAAACTTAACTGTTCTCCAGGGTATACTGTGGAAGGGGCCACTGATGAGATATTATCACATCCTGATTGGTCCAGAGACTGAGTGGTATTTTTCTGCAGCCACACCTCTCCCACTTCTCTTGGCTCCAGTTTTCTTATAAGAATGGTCCGAAGGAGACTGTTGTTCCTTGGCTCCTGAGATCCTACGAATTTGGAAAACCTTTTATAGTGTGTTTGAATAATTCAATTGGCAATTTCAAATTCCAAAATTCTATTGTCTGGCTATTGGCTGCTTTAGGGGCTGTTTAGCGTTGCCACCATGCAGGGCTTCACAACTATAGTCTGGTGGCCATTTTTCTGTCTCCCTTGCCACGTGGAGCCTGAAGAGGGGGTGTCAGGCTTCGTGGAAGACAGCCTAGAGGGGAATTGCATCTCCCCAACCAGCCATGGCCCATACAGCGGGAAATGCCGGCACTGATCAAAGCAACCCGTATTGTCCGGAGGAGCAGTGAGCGGGCGGGGGCCATTTTGGAGAGGGCACGAGGTACTACCGCTCCGCAAAGTGACCAGTGAGGCTTCCAGAGCTCTTGGCGCTCAGAGACACTGCAGGAGACAGCCACTGACTCTTGTTACAGCCACAACACCTGGGAGGTTGTCGAAGCAGCTGAGCTGCAATGAGGAGGCGAACGGTGGCAGCATGAGTACTTCGAGGCATGGTCTAACAAGATGGCGGCCACCAGGAACGATGCCAAACTGGGGCCCACAGATTCTACTCGAGCCCCAGGGGCGAAGGAAGGCTCACCTAGACCATATACCAGGACAAAAGCCACCAAAACCTTGGCTGCTTAGCGCCCCTCAAGGGCTGCTGTTAAAGAGGAGCAGCGCAGGCAGAAGGCTTTAGAGAAAAGGGTGGCACAGGCAGAGAGACAGAGGGAGGCTCAGGGCTGTAGGCCTAGGCCTCCCCACAGGTCAAGATCACCAACTAAGGATTCTAGCCCTGCTTCTTCTCCCCACTATCTGCTATTAAGCCCCACAGGTATTCTAGACATGAGGTTTCTCCCTCCCCATCCCTATCTCCCAGGGTTATTAGGGATGTCATGAGGGAATCCTTTGGAAGGTACCTTTCAGGATCATCTTCCCCCTAGGCCCAACCTAACTCCTCAGGAGCTGCAAGGGTCCACTGACCTTTATGAAGATCAAGCGGCCCTGGAAAACCTTCCAAAGAACCTGGGTAGAATAATTGCATCTGCCATTTCACAGGGCATTGCCTTAGGGTTGAGACAACAAGGGGGCTCTTCCCAGGTTCCTAGGAGGGCCCGTGAGGGCACCAGACCTTGCCATTCGGGTAGAGAGGCCCAGTCACATGAAGACCCCAGGCCAGCCTTTCCCTCGCTAGCCAGTGAGGGATCCGTAGTGGGGAAGAGACACAGCGAGATCTTGACCTGTCAGGGCGAGGAGACCCTGGCCCCAGATCCTCCAGCTTTTTTAGGGATTCAGCCTATAGAGGTTGATTCATCAGATAAGCTCCGGACAAACAGTTCCCATTGTCAAGTTGTCCCGTCTGTTAGGCAAGATGATATCATGCATTGGGGTAGTTCCCTGGGTGCGCTTACACCACAAGGACACTGCAGTGGACACTAATCCCTTAACAATGAAGTCACATGAGCAACTCCATCTCCATCTGAGTATCACCACAAGTGCACCTGTCTCTTCGGTAGTGGCTGTCCTCAGCATTCTCCAGAGGGTCCGAATTCAGAGAACCAGCAAGAGTCACTGTAACCACAGACCTGAGCCTATTTGGCTGGGGAGAACTGATGGAGTTTCAGCTGGTGCAGGGTCGTTGGACTGGATCTGACCTGTGCCACAATGTCAATTGGCTCAAACTGAAAGCTGCTTGACTGGTGCATTGCCACTTTCAGGACTCTCTACTCAACCGGCATGTATTGCTTCTGATGGACAACATCGCCACGAAGGCCCACGACAACCGTTGGGGACACACCCCAGCTGCTCCGGACTAGGTATGCTCTCCCTCCCTTAGGATGGTAGCTGGGGTACGTCCCATCAGTGGCTTCTCCTGCAGTATACCCTGGACAATGAATGTTGGTCCTACCTGAATGTTGTTTCTCATGATACTGCAGGAGGGGCCACATCCCGCCTTAATCAGGTCCGTAGCAAGTTAGGGTTGGTGGTGGCCCAGTTGTTCTTTCTCATTTCAAGTCATTCCTCTTTGCTGCAACCTCGAGGAAAACTGGAGCCAGGAGGCGTGGCTGCAGAAAAATATCACTCAATCTCTGGACCAATCAGGACGTGATAATATACCATCAGTGGCCCCCCTTCCGCAGTATCCTGAGAAACAATGTTCAGGTAGCACCAACATTCATTCTAGTCTTAGAGATTTTTAGCTATGCTTCTAAATGATGTCATTTGAGGCATATTCTTTTGCTTTTGATCTAGTAAGAACGCTGTTTTTTAATCACCTTGGGTTTGATCATAGTGAGATAGTGTGAAGAATATTTGGAAGAGCAATTATATGTTAATGTTTTTATTATTATAAGGGTAGAAAATGTAGTTTAAAAGGACCTTTAAAAATGGAGGAGATGGGAATCCATACAACAAATACAACATAATCACTGAGCAAGGAATCTCCCATGCTTTTAAAAATAAAAACATGAGAAGAGGATTTATTTAATTGAATAGCCATTGTATTCTCCATTGTTGATGGAGATAGCATCCAGGAATGGGTTAACCTCATCTGTTATCCAATTGGACTGTCTGCAATTGTTAATGTCCTGCCTCCTCTGGTAGCTCCTCCCATCTTTTAGACTCAGTCTACATGTTCTTTTGTCTATCTTGTTCTAATTTGGCTAGAAAAATACCATCAAATTTGTTCTTTCTGAGGCTGGTTCTGTTTTTCAGATCTTAGGTTGAGCAGCCTCTTTTACAGCGACCAGGGTCTCCCCTGGGTCGCGCAAACCATGTGGCAGCGGTTTTTGACTCTGGAATTGTGACAGGGGTGTTATCCCTACTCACAGGATTCCACAGCGGATCATTGGGGTAAGCTCCACACATTATGTCAGAAAATTTGATAAACAGTTTTCTGCATGTTTATATGCCCCCCCAAACTGTGGTCTTTGCTTTCTTCAGTACCATGCTAGACCCTCCCACCCCCCCACCCCCATGCAGTCAAATCAGGAGATTGTAGCACAGTGAGCTAGATAGAAATAAAATTCTATAATCTATATCTAGCGCCAAAGTAATCTTAAATTCTAAACTGCATTCAGTTTATGGCATTTCATTAGAAGTTAATTTGTATTATTGTGTAGTTGTATATTCAGTTCGTCTTCTATGAGATCAAAGAAATGTATATTGCATTCCCTCATCTAGGCTTTCCCTACAACCACCTAATGAAACATTTGGGCCAAAAGAAAGTAATTGACCCAAAATCACTTGTAAGTTTTTGTGCCAAAGGTGGACCTCAGACGGAATCTTCCCAGTCCTACTCCAACACACTTACTACTACATCACATTTGCGCATAGTTTAAGTGCATTAACATGTTTTTATAATACAGCACAATATTATTTAGAAATTCCACTTTCATTAGTTTCTTCTGTCATATTGAATATAATTGCTGAAATTAAATTATAAATATTAATTACAATTATTCATTTAATTGAGCTTAAAGCATGGGTGTCCAAGCCTTTGACTTGCCCAGGCCATATTGAGTGAAGAAGACTTGTCTTGGGCTGCATGTATATAAATCACATAATGTTAAAAGTTATGATCTGTTGGACTGTATTACTAGCTATTCAAGGCCACAAGTTATGTTTTAACATTAAAATATGTTTAATGTTAAAATTAATATTGAAACAGATAAAAAGAACCAATCTATAGACAGAGTGGAAATTTGTATTACTTTTATAATAAAGGTAAGCCATGAAATATTTTTTAAAATATAATAAACCATATAATGTTATGAATTGAATTATACATAAAACCATATAATGTTATAAATTGAATTATATACACAAATAATAAATTAATGCTTGTATTTTACATTTCTTTTTATTTGAGAATCCTTTTGGCATCTTCCCCCAAATTTTCAAAATTGCCATAAAATTGCTTTATCTTTGGAAGAATTGAACCAAGCAGGTAAAGGTAATATGGATTTTTAAACGTTGATATTTCTTTACAGAACATATTTTTTTTCTCCACAACAGTGAGAGCATTTCCAAAATGCCGGTCAATGTTCTCAAATTAGTTGACTGAACAATAAGGTCAAACACTAAAATTCAGCACATTTCCACCTATCTCTGATTCCTCAAAGCAACAAAAACCTACTACTCCCTTGACCATAGATAACTGATTGGTGGTCTTAAAAAAGACAACCTTGTAGTAATAAGTACGATCCATCAAATAACAGCCCATCTAAAATCTAGAAGATCAGCCCCTGCTGACTATTAAATGCTTCATATGCATTTCTTCCATAATGCCTTTAGTAAGGATTCCCTGCATGTCTGTGGCTTTGCGGTATGGAATTGCAAAGTAGGAAGCAACTGATAAACATTGCTACAACTCTTTAATATTTCTGGCAGCAGAAATATGCTGAGCTGGTAACATCAATGCTAAAACCCAAACTTTAATTCACTGTGGCTCCCAAAGGAAAGCATTATTGCGACTAGTTCACAATGTACTTTAGGGTAATGGAATCTCTCCCAAGGAAAATAGCAAGTGTATTACCACAACATTATTGATACTCTAAAAAGCCTGTCATAATATTTCTAGGACTGCATTAAGATTTATGATAAAAGAGGCTTCCCAACTATCTTGGAAAGGAAAAAAATGTATTGCTACTTTAAAAGTTAAACAAAGATTTTTTTTAAAACGATACAAATTGCAAAATGGGACTAGTGTGTTTCTACTTTTCATTTGAAAAACCATAGCGCTTGGCATCAATAATGAGAAGAACAAAAATAACTTTTAAGAAGATTGCAGAGTAATTTATTAATGCTAGATTATGGAGAGGACATGTTGGTACAATACTATGCTTCGATATGTTAACCACCACATTTCATTCTCTCTTCACTGCTAGTGAAGAATAGAGTAGTACCTTGATCTTCTGCTCTGGTATTGTGATTTAGCATAACAATTTATAATCCTTGTTGTGGAAGAGTGAGATTACAGCCAAACTGATTGATTGCATTTCATCAAAATGCAGATGCTTTACTACTTTATTTCTAAGAAGTCATGTAATTTTGCCTAAAACTAACTTGATCTTGTTAACATGAATGTATTAATTTAATCTAAACATGTTAAATCTTCTCACTTTTCTAGATCACTTTGGTATTTTGCAAAAATCTAAAATTTGCACATGGATTTATATACTTTGAGTGCATCATCCTCTTCTACATATCTAGTCATTCATTTCCTTTTCCTAGCCAGTGCAGGTCCTGCTAGTACTTTTTCCCATAAGTGCAGGTTCAGCTACTTATAAGTGTAGGTTCCACAATCAACTAGGTGTTGATCCATTGGTTGCAACAGGAATTGACTAACTGGTTTGTTAAACAATCTTGACATTGTAGGCTGAAAGAGAAGCTGCCTCAAAGTCACCTACCTTAGATTTCATACTTAAGGTGGGACTATAACTCAAATCTCCTACTTTTTAGCCTGGTACTTTTAACCAATGGTCTAAAAAGGCTGTTCAGAATATATTCAGTCATATATTTTCAGGTATCCCATTCAGTTATCTCTGTCTACTTGTATATATTTGTAGCATTCATCATCAAGAATCATAACATGTCTACATATTGATTTGCTAGGTAGGCAAACTAGAAATTAAGAGAAGAGGAGAAGAGAATAGTAGAAGAGAGAGCTTTCCATATGCTGCTTATCTACCTGGTTGATAAACAGCATATGTTCATGTGACTGTTGAATTTGCTATTTTGAAGAACTGTTGATAGTACTGGTTATTTTTCCCCCAAGTACCTGCATTCAGAAATCCCATGCGTTGGTCTTACCTGATACGCTCCTTCTCAGTGTGCTAAGAGAGAATCCAGGAATGGATTAACTCTGTCTCGCAGCTCATTAGACTGAGTCTGTCAAAGTTGTGTGGACATGCCTCTGTTGCCTGCATTCCCCAGTTTTGACGAAGGTGTAGTGACAGACTTGATGTGCTTCTGTTCTAGTGGTGCCCACTGGACTCAGGACCAGGCAGTCTCCAGGATGGGGCTGGATTCTCTCTCAGCACACTGTGAAGGAGCGTATCAGGAAAGACCAACACCCCTTCTCCAGTGTGCTGAGGAGAGAATCCAGGAATGGGACATACCAAAGCTGGCTTGTTCTATGGACATACAACCAACCAACTATTATATGTGATATGGTGTAATGGAAGGGTTCCCAACCCCCCGGTTCATGAACTGACACCAGTCTGCAATATGCCAGAAACCCGGCTGTAGGAATAAGCGAAGCCCCATCCACGAGATACAGGAAATATGCAAAACTACACCCTCCCGGTCCACTTTCCATAGCACCGGTCCCTGGTGCTCAAAAGTTTGGAAGCCACTGCTCTGATAGTTGATGGAAATTACCTTGGGAGACAGGAGGAAGAGCTTCAGAGTAGACAACTGCTATGCAAAAGGTATAGCATGGGAAGCATTTCAGAAGGTACCCTCCTAATTTTCTGGGAAGTAAAAGCAAAGCAATAACAATAGCACTTAGACTTCTGTATGGCTTCCCAGTGCTTTACCGCCCTCTCAGCATTTTTGCCCCCAGCACTTTTGCCCCAATAATCTGGGTCCTCATTTTACTGACCTCGAAATGATGGAAGGCTGAGTCAACCATGAACCGGTGAGATCTGAACTGATGAACTGCTGGCAATTGGCATTCGAGAGAATCAGCCTACAATACTGCTTTCTAATCACTGTGCCATCAAGGCGAGGGGGAAATACTCTGAGACTTGCAAGATTTGGTTAATGTTAATATTAAGAGTTAATATTCATTATTGTGCATCTAGTCTGGACTAATAAATGTCTATATTGAAGTGGGGAAATAGATTTGAGCTGGATTTGCTAAGCTAGAATGACAGGGGAGAAGAGCTCAGCATTGTATAGGAATTTAGTTTATGTTTATAATATTTTTACCTGTCTACAATTGGTTTGCAGGGTAAGGGTACCTTAAACTCAGGTAAACACCACAAGAGTAAATATTCCCCTGTATTTTCTAGGTAATAGGAGTGCTGCAAGTATTTTAATATTCTTCCCGTTTGAAAGGAGAAAGTTTTCTGCTTGCTCTATCAAACTGTTTCAGACTAAGTTGTTGCTCTCAGTTTTTGCATATAGCTCGATCAAGTTCATGCCCCGCTTATTTTCCTTTAGAAAGCAGTACATTCCAAAATGCTGAGGGAGTACTTCAGATCCTCAGATACATTTCTAACACTGCCTTGTGGCAAGAGGCTGGGTTTTATTACAGATGCTTTGATCTCCAGTTAAAGTTTAACTTCAGTCCAGTGGGTCTGACTTCTTTAATAGTCCTTTATAGCTTTCGTTTGTTCTAGAGGATGAAATTGAACTGCTTACCAATGGTTTTTCACCCAAGTTTTGAATATCCACATGCTATGATCAAGTTAATGTGAATCTGTTCATTCTTTTAAGTAGAGAATTCTGGACATTGAATGACAAATGTAGTCACTAACAATGTTAAGTCCTGGAGATGGAATTCAGAATTGTGTCACAGAACTGTCTATTCTTTACAGAGTCTTGTCTCAGACTTGGTTTATTATCCTCACAACAGCTGCACTGGAAGGCAGATTTACTAAGATCCCTTATGATGGCTATACTTTGGAGTGGTTAAAAAAATTGGCATAGTACAGTTCCTCGACTTGCTACCACAATTGAATCCAAAATTTATGCTGCTAAGTGAAACATTTGTTAAGTGAGTTTTGCCCCATTTTACGACCTTGCTTGCTAAGTTGTTAAGTTAATCACTGCAGTTGGTAAAGTTAGTAACACGGTTGTTAAGTGAATCTGGCTTTCGCCATTGACTTTGCTTGTTAGAAGGTCTCAAAAGCTAATCACATGAATCTGGGGCATTGTAATCGTCGTAAATATGAACCAGTTGCAAATCATCTGAATTTTGGTCATGTGACCAAGGGGATGCTGCAATCGTTGTAAGTGTGAAAAAAGGTCACAAGTCTCTTTTTTTCAGTGATGTAACTTTGAACAGCCACTAAGTGAACTGTTGTAAATCAAAGACTATCTGTATTCAACTGTGCTGCCACCTTTATAGGGATCTATGCAACACACTTGTGCCTCTTTCGGTAAACTGAGGCCAACCAAATAAATTTCTTCGTCCTTATTTACTTACCACAGGCAGTTTTATATAACCATACAGTTCAGCAACAGATAATTAAAAGGCATCAGCGGCTTTCGATACCATCGACCATGGTATCCTTCTGCGACGACTGCGGGAGGTGGGGGTGGGAGGCACTGTTTTGCAGTGGTTCTCCTCCTACCTCTCGGACAGGTCGCAGTCGGTGTTGGTGGGGGGGCAGAGATCGTCCCTGAGGCCCCTAAAATATGGGGTGCCGCAGGGTTCGGTCTTATCCCCCCTACTATTTAACATATACATGAAACCGCTGGGCGAGATCATTCGGAGGCACGGGATAAAATACCATCAATATGCGGATGATACGCAATTGTATCTGTCCGCCCCGTGCCAACTCAATGAAGCGGTGGATGTGATGAACCAGGGTCTGGAGGCCGTTAGGAACTGGATGAGCGCTAACAAACTGGTACTCAACCCGGACAAGACCGAGTGGCTGTTGTGTTTCCCTCCCAACAATTTGGTTAATGTTCCATCTATCAGGCTGGGGGGTCAAATTTTATACCCCTCAGATAGGGTTCGTAACTTAGGAGTCCTCCTGGATCCACAGCTGACTCTCGATCATCACCTGTCGGCTGTGACCAGGGGGGCATTTGCCCAGGTTCGCCTGGTCCGCCAGTTACGACCCTACCTGAATCGGGAGGCTCTCACAACAGTCACTCGAGCCCTTGTGATCTCTAGGCTGGAATACTGCAATGTGCTCTACATGGGGTTGCCCCTGAAGTGCATCCGGCGACTGCAGTTAGTCCAGAATGCAGCCGCGCGAGTGATAGTGGGCGCACCGCGGTTCGCCCATGTTACACCCATCCTCCGCGAGCTGCACTGGCTACCTGTCGATCTCCGGGTGCGCTTCAGGGTACTGATGACCACCTTTAAAGCACTCCATGGTAGTGGATCTGGGTACTTGAGAGACCGCCTTCTGCCGATTACCTCCCTCCGACCGATTAGATCGCACAGACTGGGCCTCCTCCGACTTCCATCCGCCAGTCAATGTCGACTGGCGACTACACGGAGGAGAGCCTTTTCTGTTGCAGCTCCGACCCTGTGGAACGATCTCCCCGTCGAGATACGCACCCTCACCACCGTCCAGGCCTTCCGCGCAGCCCTCAAGACCTGGCTCTCCCAACAGGCCTGGGGATAAGTCCTTAATTTGCCCCACCCGAGTGTTGAATGTAGAATGCATGTTGTGTTTTTACTACTTATCTTGTTTTCATATCGTTTATTGTGTATTGTTCCCACTCCCTAATGGTTGTAAGCCGCCCTGAGTCCCCTCAGGGAAAAGGGCGGCCTATAAATTTTAATAAAATACCTAAAAAAAAATAATACCTAAATTATAAGCTGGTATTCCATCTCTCTGCCCAGTTACATATAACCTTTTGTTTTTATATTATTGTATTGATATGTTACGTTGTATGTTGTATGTTTTTTACTTTTTGCATTCTTTGTTCCTCTGAATTGTTTTGTGCTATTGGTCTTTGACTGTATTACGAAAATAATATATTGTTCATAATTATTTTCAAGCATTGTGATTTATTTTCCAAGTGGACTATGTGTTATTATTCATTAAATGCATGAGCATTTAACTATTTCATGAAAATTGTCATTTCCTTATACAGATTTTCATTAATGACTTTAATCTCTCACATAAAACTTACTGTTTTTGACTTTTGAATAGGATTAAACCATGCAAGAAAAAGACTTTTGTAAATATTGAACAGATTTGTTTTCAGTTTCAATTTTCTTTTTTCTTTTTTTATTTAATGAAGGAATCTTCTCCAGTTCTCAACATAAATGTCACTGTAACTAATAAAACAAGTAATACAATAAATCCGAAGAAATGTAGAAATTCAAGAATGGCAGTATAATAAGAATCACAACAGTAATAAATGAGCTAAAGAGCAGGATAAATTTATTCATTTATGGCCAGAGAGGACTTCCTCTCAAAAAGCTGGAAATAGGTGATGGGTGAGTCCAGAACACAATTTGGAGTTCTCTTTCCAGTTATGGCTTGTTGAACCCCAGAAGGCAGCTGAATTTAAAGGAAACTCCAAAATCATCAGTTGATGGTCCTTATGCTCAAGATGCAGTAAAACCTAACAGTCAAGCAATATATTTCAGAAAAAAGCTATGCAGAGATAGGATAAAACAGGGGTTCCCCCACCCCAGTACTGGGCTGTGAAAGAGTTGGGCACGCACAAACATTTCTTCACCATTTCTTCACTGATGCCACCGCCACTGGTCCGCAGAGCCAGAAAGTTTGGGTACCACTGATCTAGAAAAAAACCTGGAGTAAGAAACAGCACATGTGATTCAGCTTGGAGATGATGAGGCCAATACAGCTTTTTGCTGTAAGATTTTAACATTAACACCCATCCTTGGTTAGTAGCCTCACAGCTGTATGCTGAGTTAACTGCATTTTCCATACTGCTATTAAAGGTAACTCTTCATACAGAGCATTACAAGAATTTATCAAGGCAATGTTCTGATGTAATGGCCAGACTTTCCCTGTCTGGAAAAAGGTGGTGGCTTTTAAAAAGTTTATTGACTTTTAGCATGTAAGTGTCTAATAACTAGCTATGTTAGACTAACTAAGATAAGATACTCCATGTTCAGTTGAAGTCTGAGAACAAATTTTTGGAGGCTGTGGGAGAGGTGGCTATAACAGGAGTTATAAAAGTAGTTTAATTTTCTTTTAGCAAAACAGCTCTAACTAAGTTAACTCTAACTAATTAAGATAATTAAAGGCTGAATGTTTTGAGAAAGTAAATCTAAGGTTTGAAATGCCCTTTCAGCTATGTGTATTTGCATGTGTGTGTATAAATAATCTGTGGGCTTTCAGTAGCATTTGATGCTTATATTTTGGGGTGTTGGGATTTTGAAGAACCAATGCTTTGGGTTTTCCAAAATTGCTGGAAAATTCAGTGACAGTTTCTAACTTCTAGATTGCCTTTGCTTTACAGCTGACATCATTTCCCCCAGAAGTTGAGATTAAGATCTGGATGGTTTAGTGCTGATGTGCTGCCCTTAGACCATAAAGCTTTCAGACTCCATGCAGTTGCTTTGGACACATCAATTAGAAAACATTAAAATGCAGTACACTAAGAAGAAAAGATTAATGTTACCCTAAAGTATTCCATACCGAGGCTTTTTTAGTTTAATTCATTCATGGGTAAAGCCCATTGGTATCTAAAATTCCCTAGGCTGCTCAATGAAAGCTTTTGTGCTTGTTCTGTGACAGAACAGCTATAGGAAAAAGGCAGAGACAAATAGTTGCATTATGCTGATGGAAGAGAGATTGCATTTTCAACATTTGTCATCTCATTCAGCTTGATATGAGACCTTCTCCAGACTCTGCTTTTTAGGCGGATTTATCAATGTATTTTTTCCCCTGGATCTTAAAAAAGTAATCAAGCATATTGAAAAGGTATTTACTTTCTGGTCTTCTGTTTTAATGCTCATATCATGCACTAATATTTCAGGATTTACATGATTTTTCATGTCTGTTGAAACCCACACACATTAAAAACAAATAAACATAAGAAAGTGGTCCAGTTACTAATAGCGTATTGATTTTCTATGATAATATTTTGTCCCCTGAAAACTGGAGTAATTATGGTTTTACAAACCATAAAGATGGGCAAGATGAGATTTATTTATTTCCCACCTTTTATTAGTTTCACAAATAAGTCAAGGTGGCAAACACCTTTTCCTATTTTCCCCACAACAACCCTATGAGGTGAGTTGGGCTGAGAGAATGACTGGCTCAAAGTCACCCAGCTGGCTTTCAGGGCTAAAGCAGGACTAGAACTCATGGTCTCCCGGTTTCTAGCCTGGTGCTTTAACCACCAGATCAAACTGGCACTATTATGGAGAAAAACCTTATATAACACATACTGTACATCTAATTAGATGGTGGTTTTGTCTTGTGAAACAATTCTAGGGATAAAGAGAATTCACATAGGTTTTTTTAAAGGTAGTTTAGATTTGAGATTACTTTAAAAAACTATGACAAAAAATAATTTGCTTTAGCTTGTTTTTAGCCAACAGAGATCTGATAGCCATTGCTTTTCTCTTCAATTCTGCAAATTTATTTCTATAATGTCTTTAACAATAAGCATAGTTAAGATGAAAGACAGCTGTACTGATTCATCCTGAAGAGAGAGAGAGATAAGAATTAATCCCTTTTTCTCAACTTCCAGGGTCTTTAAGATCCACCAAAGGGTTACAACAGGAACAGAAAATTCTCCATAAAGTGTAGCAGTTGGTGTTTTCATTTTTAGTTTGCACACTTTTCATAAACTTTCTAGGAGTACCAATTATCTTATGGGTGCAATTTTGCTTATGTATAAGAAAATCATTAAGTTTAATAGAACTTCCATATAAATTAGGCATCTAGAGTATTGTACTGAAAAAGTCAGTACTGGTGAAATCATACTATACATACAAACAATAATATATGTATTTTTGAAGATATACAGTTTGAATGTGTGGAATATGAACATTACAGGACAAAATAATTGAGTTACTGCAATAGATTGTGTATCATCTGTTACTATGTAGTTAATGGTACTGTATATTATAATGCTAGTATATTACATAATTATTATCGTTATTTTGTAATATATTGTTATGTAGCTTTGTACTATATATTTGTGTAAAGAGAGCCGGTTTGGTGTAGTCGTTAAGATATCAGACTAAAAACTGGGACACTGTGAGTTCTAGTCCTACTTTAGGCACAAATTCAGCTTAGTGGCCTTGGGCCAGTCACACTCTTGCAGGAAGGAGGCAAAGGTAAACCACTTCTGAAATTTTGCCAAGAGAATCGTAGAGACTTGTTCAGGAAGCCATCGGGAATCAAAAACTGACTTAAAGGGCACTGCTTCTAAAAAAAAGTGTAGAAGTATGAATGGTGATGAAACCTAGACTCTATGTGACCCACTCAAACCAGGTCATAGAGGCAGAAGAATTGATCTAAGGACATGAAATTCTATGGAAAACTACAGAGTGAAAATTTCTAAAAAGGTACCAGCAGATATGGTTCTCAAAATAAGCTATGATTTTTAACCAAAATGACAAAATAAGCAATTAATAGCTCCATTAAAGATTATTTCCTGAACAACAGTTCGCTGTGTGTGAACTGGATGATGGTTGAAAAGTACCAAGAAGTATAAATATAAAGATGGGACAAACCAAGATAAACTGATGCTATCCAAGCTTTGAGGGAAGTTACACAGGCACAGCAGATGAGAATTGTTGTATTTGGGAACTATAACTCAGAATGAGATGGGTATCTCACATGGACTCTTCTAGAACTCAAACCTAAGTTAACGGGTGGGTGACTGAAATGTTAAATTCAAAAACTAAACAAAAGAAATGGTAAATTCCATTCATCTTCATGTGTGCTGAATGCTTGTTTCATTAGGAACAAATAACAACGAAAATACTATAAAGAAACCTATTTATAACTTTGTATAAATTGTATATTTTTCCAAACTACAAGCCATTTACTAACATAATAAGATAGAGGGATGTGTTGTCATGCCATTTTTCCTTGCACCTTTCTTTCTGTCAACCACAGCCTGTGCCAAGTTGTGGTGTATTCCACTATCTCTCATCTTCTAAGCTTTGCCGTTCCCCTCCTTCCTCTGCCATTGATATCCCATCATGGCCTGTTCTATTCTCCCACTGGCTGCAAACGATCCATTCCCTTCTTCCAGCCTTCCTTCAACTGCCGGGTTAGTTGACTTCTTTCCGCTGTTATATCCCCGAATAACATCTTTGCCTGGGAAGACTGTATTCAGATCAGAACACATCTATATTCTATATTTCAGCCAGAAACATGTTTCTGAATGCATGTTTTGTTTTGTGCATCGATTGTTTTTCACATTCCTAGGAGCAATAGTCAACATTTAGCAGAGTGAGATTTACTCAGATAGATGGCTTTAGGCAGGCTTAACATACAGGACTGTGTTCTGTTTGGTAAGTTCTAGAAAAAGGTTGAAACACTAAAGCCTGCTCCTAAGCACTTTATCACATGGTCTTAGCTGCTCCTTGCCTCAAGCACATATTTTTCTGGAATCTCATGTCTACCGTGTGAACCCAAGAAAAGTTACAACTTCTTTAAGGAGATGTTGACAAGTGCAACACAGAGGTCCTCTTTGAAGGGCTCCAGATCTGAAAGTCAGCACATCCCTTTCTCTAATTATGGGTAGTCCTCGACTTTCAACAGTTCATTTAGGGACCATTCAAAGTTACAACATCACTGAAAAAAAAGACTTATGAACGTTTTTCAAACTTAATGAGCGTTGCAGCACCCCCTTGGTCGCATGATTAGAATTTGAATGCTTTGCAACTGGTTCATATTTATGACGGTTGCAGTGTCCTACAGTCATGTGATCAGCCTTTGCAACCTTCTGACAAGCAAAATCAAGGGGGAGGCCAGATTCATTTAACAACCATGCTACTAACTTAACAATTGCAGCAATTCACTTAACAACTGTATCAAGAAAGGTCGTAAAATGGGGCAAACTCAAGTAACAAATATTTCACTTAGCAATATAAATTTTTGGCTCAATTGTGGTCATAAGTCGAGGACTACCTGTATGTTAGTATATTTTACTTTAATAGGAGAGTGCAGTTAGTGGTTCATAAATTCAGTTCTGTTATAAGGAGACAGAATAATCAGACAATAGGACAGATTTTGGGGGAGCTGTAGTATTCCTGCTCAATGTAGGGTCTAGGCTAACACAGAACCTTATCTCTAGCATATAAAGAACCTTCCCAAATTCCTCACTATTGGGTCGAACATGATTTTTCTTTGGCTGTTTAAATGAACAGTAAATATTAAAATATTTTGACACTAAAGAAAAATACTGAAAGTTTACAGGAAAACTATAATTTAAAGGAAGAACACAGGTATGTCCTCCTTTGAAAATTAAATATTCATAAACTGGTAAGTGGTAATTCCTCATGCTTGTTTTGAAGCATCAAATATCCAAGACCATTTTCATTCAAGGAAAATATGAAGTGAAAAGGATGATAGATTATTGGAATAAACTAGTGATCATGCAAGACACAGAAGCATAATTATTGTATAGCAGAGCTATTGCTCTTAAATAAAGCTTCAGTATCTTGAAATTGGTTGTGAAATTCTGTGTGTTCATGTGTGAATGGATACACAGGATACTAGTAGGGCCTTGGCAAAATAGAATTGAAACATTTAATATTTGTATTCTGATCAAGCTGAAAGAGTTATCTTTTCATATGTGGAAAGAACTGGTTTTCAGCCAGAATGTATTATCATATGCAGACAGGGAAGACTGTTTTAATTAGAAGTTTAATCTGGCGTGGAACTGGATTAACTCTCCAAAGCCCTGGTGAGCATCAACTTATTTTACCAGCTGGTGTGTTTCTTTTTACAGATGCATTTTTATCTTTTGAGACTTTTCCCTTTTTCCACACTATCTGTTTGTCAGATAATAAACTCTGAGAAAATTACAGCTTGTCATTGCTGAATGCAATAATGTTTTTGAGAATTCTTTCCTTACCGCTAATGTATACTTTGATCAAGCTTATCCAGTGTTCTAGGCCTGGTGGTATTTCTTTTAGAATATATAGTATTGGCTTTATTCTGCCTGAGCAAATAGAAACTGACAGTTTTATGGACAAAATCCATTGCAGTAATTTTGTGAAACAAAACAAGAATGAAAAACATTTTACAGAATTGGATATATACAACCCAGTGGGTATAAATGGGTATTGGAAAAGCTGTTACTAGTTGTGCATTTAAACAATCTGTGTAGAATAATAGCACTGTGTTGTGCCTTTTAAATATGAAACATATTCTTAATAAACTTCTACAGCCATCCATTTACTAAGATGAGCACTGAAAAGTTCACATCTTGCCATAAGTGGCTCTATCAGGACTCCAGGAGCACACACAAGTGGACAGTCCTCTAGACAAAAGATGAAAGGCACTTAATTACTCTTGCCAAGGTGGCGCAGTGGTTAAATGCAGCACTGCAGGCTACTGCTAGATCAGCAGTTCAGCGGTTCAAATCCCACCGGCTCAGGGTTGACTCAGCCTTCCATCCTTCCGAGGTGGGTAAAAATGAGGACCCAGATTGTTGGGGGCAATATGCTGACTCTCTGTAAACCGCTGAAAGCCCTATGAAGCGGTATATAAGTCTACTGCTATTGCCATTGTGGAGCCATCTTCTATGGTCTGCCTCTCAACCCAGACCTTTTTGTCCCTTATTCACAGTGAACATTTATTTCTGAAAGATGTTGGAAAGATTCTAGAAGGTATTGGTGAAGAAATAAACATACTTTATAATAATCGCTTTCCTGCTGCATAAGAGCTTATGTATTTTTGAAATTGACACTATAAAGCACCAAATATTGGTGCTTTATCTTAGCTCAACATAACAACTTCAACATTTTCTTTTGGCCATTAACAAAGAGTTTCATAAAAGTATAATGAATTTACTATATCTTCCCCGACAAAATGTCCAGTTCTACAATAGAATTGAGCCATTGGCTGCAACTGACATCATTTTGGTATTCTTTAATGTGGCAATCCTAGTATTGTAATCATCAGTTCAGGCAGAAAGATGTATGGAATACTATATGAGCTTGTTATACTTTTGGTCTCTTATTTGTTCTTAGAGGTTCCTATTAGCATGAGCAAATGGCATAGTTGTCTAGATTGGGTCCACCACAGCTTTTCTGTGTACGTTCTGTAAGAGTGATTTTCATGTCAATAGTGTTATTTCAAAGGATAGCTCTCCTCAAGCTCTGTAAGGCCAGGCATCCAGAGATATATTGGTGCTAAAAACTTGCAAACCCTTTTATATTTTAAACATTTTTGCATAAATATGACCTAAAATACTACCACCAATTGTGCAAGTTCTCCCACTTAAAAAGATGAGACAGGCCTGTAATTTACATCATAGGTAGACCTCAACTATGAGAGACAAAATGAGAAAACAAATCCAGACAATCACATTGTCTGATTTGGAAAGAATTTTTTTGCAAATTATGGTGGAAAATAAGTATTTGGTCACCTACAAACAAGCAAGATTTCTGGCTCTCACAGACCTGTAACTTCTTCTTTAAGAGGCTCCTCTGTCCTCCACTCATTACCTGTATTAATGGCACATGTTTGAACTTGTTAGCAGTATAAAAGATATCTGTCCACAACCTCAAACAGTCACACTCCAAACTCTACTATGGTGAAGACCAAAGAGCTGTCGAAGGACACCAGAAACAAAATTGTAGACCTGCACCAGGCTGGGAAGACTGAATCTGCAATAGGCAAGCAGCTTGGTGTGAAGAAATCAACTGGGAGCAATAATTAGAAAATGGAAGACATATAAGACCACAGATAATCTCCCTCGATCTGGGGCTCCACGCAAGATCTCACCCCGTGGGGTCAAAATGGTCACAAGAACGGTGGGCAAAAATCCCAGAACCAACGGAGGGACCTAGTGAATGACCTGCAGAGAGCTGGGACCAACGTAACAAAGGCTACCATCAGTAACACACTACACCGCCAGGAACTCAGATCCTGCAGTGCCAGACGTGTCCCCCTGCTTAAGCCAGTACATGTCTGGGCCTGTCTGAAGTTTGTTAGAGAGCATTTGGATGTTCCAGAAGAGGATTGGGAGAATGCCATATGGTCAGATGAAACCAAAGTAGAACTGTTTGGTAGAAACACAACTCGTCGTGTTTGAAGGAGAGAGAATGCTGAGTTGCATCCAAAGAACACCATACCTACTGTGAAGCACGAGGGTGGCAACATCATGCTTTGGGGCTGTTTCTCTGCAAAGGGACCAGGACGACTGATCCATGTACAGGAAATAATGAATGGGGCCATGTATCGTGAGATTTTGAGTGCCAACCTCCTTCCATCAGCAAGGGCATTGAAGATGAAACTTGTCTGGGTCTTTCAGTATGAAAATGATCCCAAACACACCGCCCGGGCAATGAAGGAGTGGCTTCATAAGAAGCATTTCAAGGTCCTGAAGTGACCTAGCCAGTCTCCAGATCTCAACCCCATGGAAAACCTTTGGAGGGAGTTGAAAGTCTGTGTTGCCCAGTGACAGCCCCAAAACATCACTGCTCTAGAGAAGATCTGCATGGAGGAATGGGCCAACATACCAGCAACAGTGTGTGCCAACCTTGTGAAGACTTACAGACAACGTTTGACCTCTGTCATTGCTAACAAAGGATATTTAACTAAGTATTGAGATGAACTTTTGATATTGACCAAATACTTATTTTCCACCATAATTTGCAAAAAAAAATCTTTCTAAATCAGACAATGTGATTGTCTGGATTTGTTTTCTCATTTTGTCTCTCATAGTTGAGGTCTACCTATGATGTCAATTACAGGCATCTCTCATCTTTTTAGGTGGGAGAACTTGCACAATTGGTGGTAGTATTTTAGGTCATATTTATGCAAAAATGTTTAAAATATAAAAGGGTTTGCAAGTTTTTAGCACCAGTATATCTCTGGATGCCTGGCCTTACAGAGCTTGAGGAGAGCTATCCTTTGAAATAACACTATTGACATGAAAATCACTCTTACAGAACGTACACAGAAAAGCTGTGGTGGACCCAATCTAGACAACTATGCCATTTGCTCATGCTAATAGGAACCTCTAAGAACAAATAAGAGACCAAAAGTATAACAAGCTCATGTAGTATTCCATACATCTTTCTGCCTGAACTGATGATTACAATACTTAGATTAAGTGGGAGAACTTGCACAATTGGTGGCTGACTAAATGCTTTTTTGCCCCACTGTAAGTCTAAGGCTTAAAGCTGGTGCTATTGCTATACTCTGAGAAGTATTAGGAGGGGGTATCTTCACTCTCTTCCTTCTACACAAAATATCTGGAGGGAGTGGTCTTCTATTTTTCTAGGGTGCCCTCCCTCCTGGGAAATCAGCCTACTACATTCCACCACACCTTCATAAGAATTTGTAATCCTAGAGGTTCGTATACTTTTGCCACACAAACAACTATTTAGCCTTGGATCATTTTTTTCAATCAATTAAAATGCATGCTTTGCCTGCTATTTTTAAAAAGATGCATATGTAGTCAAGTCCCATACTTCCCTGCTTTCCTTGCTGGATCAACAACTGCAGTGCTTATCTTAGGAGCAGAGGGGAAAAACTATACCTCGGTGGCTCAGTGCAGTACTGCAGGCTACTTCTGCTGGCTGACTGCAATTTGGCAGTTCAAATTCCACCAGACTCAAGGTTGACTCAGACTTCCATCCTTCAGAGGCGAGTAAAATGAAGACCCAAATTGTTGGGGTCAATATGCTGACTCTGTAAACAGCTTAAAGACGGCTGTAGAGCACTGTAAAGCGGTACATAAGTCTAAGTGCTATTGCTATACTTCCAAACATTTACAAAAGAATTCCCCCCCTCCCCAAACCCAATTAAAATAAATTCTGTTGTAAGTTTCCATGAAGGTGCAGGATATATATGTGTATTTGCATGGATGTGCACTCAAAAAGAGCCTGACTTAAAGACCAGCTGTGTGTTTCTTTTAATTAAACTTTGACCTATTTATCTGTAGTAAGTGGTAACCCCTGTGAGCCAGGTTTCCATTTCGTAGTGCACTTTGTACACATGGCTGGCTATTTTGCCTGGAGCTCTAGTTAGTAAATTTGAAGTTCTTGCAGTCTGCATGCCAGGCTCTAATGGGTGCCAGTGACTTCCTACTAAAAAAAATATTGAGTCACAATGCATATGTATAATGAATCACTCAATTCTTGGAAAAGAGGCATCAGGTAAGTTACTTGCAGTGGAACATTGTGGAAAGCCATGTAACAGCCATGCTTAGTGATTCTGCATTTCCTTCTAAACATTATAATTCCTATTATGAGACATAGGCATCAGCAGAACGAGGAAGTAGCATCTTTTTTCTGGGCATTTGTATATACTTCGCATAGGCATTAGTCCTTACCACAGACCATAAATATGAATGTCCTAGTTTAAAATTCATAATGTGGGAAATAAAAGAAAGGGTGATAAATATATTATGCTGCACAGCTGGGATTGCTATGCAGAGTATATAAGCAAAATGAACCAACACTGAATTAGATGTTAATTAAAATTTTAATAAATTTTATTCATTTAAATATTCTGAAAAACAGTTGGAAAAAGAACAGAGTATAAAGATTAAAAGGGAAAAGAACATCTCATGTATTTCCAAGGATTCTAAAAGGTTTGATTTGTTACGATATGTATATATATATCGTGCAGTTACGTACTGCACGTAATATATATATTACGTTATATATATATATATATATATATATATATATATATATATATATATATATATATATATATATATATATATATATAATGGATGCATGATCTTGTAATAAAGCTGTATTAATTAAAAATACAGCTGTTTTGCTTTTGAAGTCCAGAATGGCAATATAAAAGATGCACAGAATAAAAGTATAATAAGATGAATTATAGCATTTGCTCATGCTGGCATTTAACAATACATTTAATTGAAAATTAACCACTTGACATTTTTCTAGATTCAGTATATAAATATTTGTATATATATACAAATGTGATACTTGAGTGGGTTATCTGATGGTAATAAAACTAAAGTTTTCAGATCACTAGCTCCAATTTCCAGACAGCTGCTGCATTAAATTGTATTTAATGATATCAAAACCCAGCTGGAGTTGTCTTAGCTGACTTTGCTTACCAGTATAGACAGTACCAGGTGTGTGAGTTGGAGTGTGAAAATAACACTCTATATAAGCTATCAGCACTGCTATTTGCATTCTTATCTCAAAATGTTTTTACATGCTGTTGGAGAAAATAAATACTTTGGACATTGTTAGTAAATACTGATTCATTAGCCCAATTCTATTTATGGTAAAGTGTTTACAGCAGCCATTAATTATTTATATATATGAGGATGTGTTCATGTCTTATGGGTATGTCTAATGTATTCATTTTTTACAGGTAGTCCATAACTTCCAGTCCTCTAGTTAGGACTGAAATTTTGGTCACTAACCAATGCAGTCACTAAATGAGTTGTCACGTTTATGACCATTTTTACTTTGGCCATTAAGTGAGCCGTGGGATTAAGTGAATCATGCAATCATTAAGCAAATCTGACTTTCCAAATGGGTTTTTACTCTGAGAAGCTGACTGGGTAGGTTTCAAATCACAACTACATGACCGCAAGACTTAACTATCGTAAAAGCGAGTAGGATGTCAACAGCCCAAATTGCAATCTTAGCATCAATGAAGGTGGTACAACAGTCGCAACTTTGTGGATGGATCTCAAGTCACTTTTTTTCAAGGTCGTTATAACTTCAAACTGACCAACAGCTGTAAGTCAGGGACTACCTGTAATGTGGTCTAGGACAATTTATTTTTAATGGTATTTAATTTCATGAGATGAAATAAGGTAAAATGTTCCTACCACTGTTCGACAAGAAATACCAACTCCAAGCAGTTCATGTAGATTTCTTTTTTTGTCAAATATTTATTTTATTTCTTTTAAAAAAAAACACAAATATTTCATCATTTGTCAATCATTAAGACATTGAAGTACAATTTTTGTGTGTGTGCCCCTCCCTCCCTCCACCCCCAACCCCCCTCCTCCTTCCCCCCCCGACTTCCCAGAACCCGTACACGGTATGGGTTTTTAACTAACACAGTCTAAAATCTATTGAGAAAAAAGAAATAAAGAAATTAATGACATTCTACATTGACCTTAGCTTCTTCTTACTGAACTAACTTTTAACAGTTTAAATCATTTCTGATCTTAAGCATAGGCTAACTGGAATTTCTTGGTCCCGTATATGGTCCCAAGGTGGCGCAGTGGTTAAATGCAGCACTGCAGGCTACTGCTAGATCAGCAGGTCAGCGGTTCAAATCTCACCGGCTCAGGGTTGACTCAGCCTTCCATCCTTCCGAGGTGGGTAAAATGAGGACCCAGATTGTTGGGGGCAATATGCTGACTCTCTGTAAACCGCTTAGAGAGGCCTGAAAGGCCTATGAAGCGGTATATAAGTCTACTGCTATTGCTATTTTGTATATAGTCAATCCATTTTTTCCAGTCTCGTTTATATCTCTCATTTGAATGATCTTTAAGATATGCCGATATTTTAGCCATCTCGGCTAAGTTTGTCACTTTCAATGTCCATTCTTGGATTGTAGGCAAGTCTTCCTTCTTCCAATATTGCGCCACCAACAGTCTTGCTGCAGTTATTAGGTCCAGAATCAAATTAGTCTCTACCACTGTAAAGTCAGTACATATACCTAGTAAAAATAACTGAGGAATAAACTTTATCCTTCTTTTAAAAATATTTTGCATGACCCACCATATTTTTATCCAGAATGCCTTAACCTTTTGGCAGGTCCACCATATATGATAATAGCATCGAGAGAACCACACCTCCAACATTTAGGCTGTACATTCGGATACATAGAAGCCAACTTTTTAGGATCTAAATGCCATCTATAGAACATCTTGTAAAAATTTTCTCTCAGATTTTGAGTTTGTGTAAATTTCACATTTCTTACCCAGTTCATGTAGATTTCTTGTGGAAGAATTTACAATGTATTTCTCCATTAGGGAACATCATTAGAAACACATTATTTTCACTGCACTTGGAAATATTTATTCAGGTAAGTCACCCATATATCATCTTGCATCTATTCGTGGTAATAAATGTTTTAAAGTAGTACTGTTACTATTGTGTGTTTTTCTTTCTTTTCTATTTTGGCTTTCAAGAGTTGTTGATATCTTAAGGTGACAAGCTAATCATGCCTATGCTAAAGAAACCCTTCTTAGATTGTTAGCTGTTCTGCGTGCTATCTAGGATCTTTTCAGCTTCTTAGTGGGATGATGTAGTATGGCCTGACCAAATATTATTAGCAACCCCACTTTGTCTTTACACTTCAGTTCAGTGGATGAAACATGCCTTGCTTACAAATTCCTTGGTTTATTCCATAACTTCTCCAGATAGTGAAAAGAAATCCTTCCATTAAAATCAGCATGAGTAAGAAAAATTGCTGTTAGAAACTAATCGTCTAATTCACTTAAAATGGCTTCCTGAGTTTGTGATCATCTTAAATAAGACCACTTTCAATTCCTAGAAATGATTGGGATATAAATCTAATCTCGCCTCCCCACATTTAAATGTAAATTTTAGACTTGGTACGTAACATAGTTAACCATGTAACTGCTGTTGGAAAGTGGTGGGAATTTACTGTTTGAGGGAAAATATGATGCTGGGTTTGATGCCCATCAGTGGTGGGATTCACTTACCTTCTCTACCGGTTTGCAGATGTGAGCGCATGCGCTTCGCTCGCACAGGTCACCTTCTGTGCATGCGCACTGCCTTCTGTGCATGCACAGAAGGTAGCGCATTATGCCGGGGCAGGTGGACGGAGTCTTCCGCAGCCACCACTACTGGTTCACCTGAACCGGAGAGAACCGGCTGAATACTACCTCTCATTCCCATGTTGCAAAAGTCTTTTCCTGGTTAAATTCTACTAAATTGGACATATATAACCCACCTTGTAGGAAGGTTGCTTTCTATCCTGCATAGATGCTGATATTCTTCATGGTAGAAATGAATTTGTACCGTGTTTCCCCAAAAATAAGACAGAGTCTTATTTTCTTTTGCTCCCCCAATAAGCACTTGGTCTTTTTTTCGGGGAGGTCTTATTATTTTTGAGGTGCGGGAGGTGGCAAGCATGGTCACCATGCTTGGGGTTATTTTCGAGGGAGCGCTTATTTTAGCGCATGCGCCCAAAAGCCCGATTGGTCTTATTATCCCGGGAGGTCTTATTTTCGGCAAACAGGGTAGGGGTTGGGGAAGAAGACACGATTCAAGGATAGTGAATCTAAACTTAGGCTCTTGAATACATCTATTGTTGAAATCAATATTATTCGATTGATACCGATAGTACTAAATGTGTTGCATTTAGGAAAATGAGAGCAGATTTTTATGTTGTTTTTATATTCTTTTGGATTGTATTTCAAATATATCAGCTAAATTAATGGCAGTAGTGTCGATGTTAGAAAGAACTGTAATATTATCTGATTCTTTGACAAGGTTGGTGGCCCTCCATAAAGGAAGAGTGAGATGTAAAAATCTTTTGGTGAATCAATTTGATTTCTGAATACAGAATCACAGATAATGGATTTTTCGACTTTATGAGGATATTTTAGGGAATGAAAAAGTAGATTATGCAGCTGAGGAGAGCCTGTATAAAGCTGATCTGGATATTCCTTTGTATTTATCTTCTTTGGAGATCAAATGCAGGCTTAGTTGAAGATTAGGGATGAATTTGGAGATAGTGAGAGTTGCGGCTTATTGGGAGGAGAATTTATTTTCTTTATCCTGATTTCACATTTGTAGGGTTTTTACTGTTGGGCCATAGGAAACATGAATCATTCTGGAGTCTTGTTAGAATACTGTACATTAAGGAAAAATCTCTTTAAAATGGACAAGGATACTATAGGATAGTGTGATGCTTGTAGAAAAGAAGTTAATCTTGTCGTTTGGAATTGTTTGTCCTATGATAGAGACTTGTTGCTGCAATGACTCCCTGACTTGGGTGTTTGAGTTCTTTCTGCAAGAACAATGGCTCATAATACTGTAGAACAATTCAAAAGGTCTTGGGGATGATTTGTAGGACTAGAAATTGTGATTTTATTTTGAGTAATTGAATTGAAATCATCTTTCAGGAGGTGGCAATATTAGAGTTTATATGTGCTTGCAGTGTTATTTCCTTGGAGCAGTATAATAAGGTTTTAAGGAGAGATAGGAATTGTTTTAATCTACTGGTTTTACTATTGCTTGTTCATGGAAAATGGGGAAAGCAGAGAATAGAGCATGGCCTGCCAGTAAACATTATATTAATGGAATAGCTGTAGGTTTTAATACGCTGAGGGAACCTTCGCTATAAGGGAAAGAAGGGAGGACATTGGCTGAGCTCCCATCCTTTCAAATTGTAGTCTACCAAAAAATGTCAAGGTGACAGTGAAGGTGATCCTCCAATTAAAGATCTTGGTTTATAATGCCTGGTCACTTGCTAATAAAACATGTATTATGTAAGATATAATTCTACGTAGAAACATTGGTTGTGACATGTCTTAAAGAGATTTAGCTGTGTGAAGAGTATCAGAATTATGACAGACTCACAGTGAGATTCCCTTTAATTCCACTATTGGAGCAAATCACAGATAAGTATTTGGTAACTGCTTATCTCTTTATATAGATTCTTTTTATCTAATAAATATTGAAGAGTGGAGAGATGACAGTTCTTTCTGTTTGCTTGATCCTTACTTCTCTTGCCTGACTAAACCAGTTGAAACAGAACTGATGTCATTATTATGTAGTCATTGCCATATAGAGGATTCAAATCAGAATAATGCTTCTGATAAGACTATAAAAAGCAAATTGCATTGGATGGGTAATAAAATCATAGCAGCCTAGCAATTTGGGAATGGATTGCACTGTGTCGAGACAATTGAGATTAACAAGAGAGAATGGGTTAGGTACCAGTGGTATTGTCCCAGAAAATATTATTTGAAACCAGACACCCTTTGACCTATTGGCTTTTCAGTTTAGAGATATTTCCTTACCTATCACCATGTACTTTCCATACCCACATAGCACCTTCCCTGCAACCTCCTAACCTGTTATGCGACGTTCCTGGCCTGCAAAGCATACGGTATCTCATTCACCTCCATGAATTCACCTCAGCCCACACTATGACACTCCTGCCTCACTCACTCCTTCATATGGCAGCAGCCTACTTGCCTGCTGGCTTAGGACTTCTAACTTCCCTCTTGATATTCCTTGTGGGAAGTTGGCAGGGAGTGTTGGAAATTATGACCTTGTTTGTGACTATGGATGAGCCTAGCATCACTAAAGCAGTTTTAGTCCAGGTTCCAAATTTTAGATACCCATCTGAGGTATCTTACTTCAAAAATGGTTGCTTCATGATGCATTATTTTGCCCTATGGATGGTTACCAATAAACAGGAGAGTTTTAATAGTATATAGATTCCTGAGTTTAGGACTTACTGAGAAACTGATGCTCCTGCTATAAACCTGCCCAGTTACTGGAATTCAACAGGTAAGGTTCTTTTCAGTGTGGTCCTGCTAGAATTTTATTGCTGTGAAGGAGAGCGATGTATTGCTCTCAGACTGTGACATGTTCTTCCTAGAACAGCTTAGCTTCCACTCAGCCAGCATTTTTAAAAATCATGAAACTACCCTTTTCATCATATTTTTAAGCTAAATTTTGATACATTGATTGTTAATATTAACAGATCAACACATCTTTTCGAATGCCACCCAAAGTCACATTTTTGTGAGATGAGCAGACATATTAATTAGCTAAATACATATTATTCTTAAGCATGTTTATTTAAAGTATTTAATTTGAATATTGTACATAGTTTTAAGTGCTTGTATAAATCAAAAGACTGCATATAAATGCAATAAACAAATACACATTAGTTTAATTCACTTTAATGCTGCTTAATATTAGTCATTTTTGTATTTACCTAGTAAGGTGTCATTGAACTAGGATTAAGCTTTTGCTGCTTTCAGATATCTCATTTTCACCCTTGTGCATAAATTAAATCCTGTAACTGGATTTGATTTACACAGTCCAGTTACCACTGTTGCATATTTGTTCAAAATTAATAATGATTTAATTACAAGGTGGGAGCTCCTTGTGCTAGCTTCCAAAATTGTGTTTGTGCAATCTCTCACAGAGGGTAGGGTAATAATTAAACTAAGATTTGCAGTGGTATGCCAAAGCTTTACTCAGGCTAGAGAAAACTAGCAGGGCTGAAAGGGAGAAGTAAACAGAATTTTAAAAACTGACATAAATTTAGGGTGTGGGGTTTTCTTTCATTCTTTTAACCGAGGAAGTGGCCAAAATTCACTGGTATAATAAAAGCAAGTATTTGTCTTTCTGCCTCTACATCCTCTAAACACATCTTATTTGAAGAGCATTATACCAACCTAAGAGAGGCAGTTTGGTCTAATGGTTAACATGCTGACCCAGGTAGGAAAATCTGTCTTGGAAAGGGACGGCAACTAGATCTTTTTGGGCAGTGTCTCTCTCAGTCCTTGGAAGACAAGGACCCCTTAACTGGAACCCCTTAACTTGTGATTAGCATTTTGTTTGTGTGTGTTTTGCCTTGTCTGTGGTCCTTAGCAACTGCTTGCTTGGATCACTTCTGCCATCTGAACATTGACACTGATATCTGGCTTTCACACTTCAGTGTCTCCAGCTGGCTGCATGTTATCCAACTGTGTTCTTGTTATCCACCCAATAGACTGATTATAGACTGGTACCTAGTCTGATGATGAGTTAATCTGATTCAAATCCTTCTTCACCTTGGCAGAACACCTAAGCATCAGTAGCCCTCCCACCCTCTTTTTCAATCTGCAGTGTATAATCAATGACATCATGGTAGGGCATCAGAGCTCCCTAGAAGTAGATTTGGTCTGAAGATTCATGGAACATTTGATTCATGAAGTGTTGCTTAGAGCCAAACATTATGCAGTAATACATGACAGATTTTTTAAAAATTATTTTCCTACATTTTGAAAGGCATTTTTTGTCAAAGTCAAGATACTTGAAAAAGAAAGTATAAAATAGATTAATTGTATAGTTTTTGTGAGATTTCGCTTTAGATAAATAAAGATAAAATTCATCCAATTGTCTGCAAGATTTACAGTATATTTAATAAGTCAAGGGTTTTTTTTTAACCTGAATCCTTTTGGAGTAATCAAAATACTTCTCAAGTAGTTTGCTGCCAGCTTTTCAGGAAATTGCTGGACTTTGTGGCAAATAAAGGAAATGTCCTGTCTTTTCCTTTTCAGGTTCATAGCAATATTAGAGTCAAGTATTTTCTCCCAGAAAAAAACTGATAGAAACACAAAGATGTTGAGTCTCTGTACTGCATATCTTACATGCCTAATTTATAATAAACCTATGTTGTTCCCTTGGGGCTTAAGTAGAAATCTGCGGTATTCAAAAACAGATACAAAATAGAGAGAGGAGGCTGAGTTGGTGGCATAGAAAAAATGAAGCAAGCTGTGATCACAAGTTGGATTTTTTTAAATCTTGTAATGAAATAGAACTATGCTAAATTTGATCAGACTAGATTCTGGTCTGTACCACAAGGCACAGTTTTCTTGACAGTTTAGGAACAGGGAAAATGGAAAGTGCAAGAATTATGGAAAAATATTTTGGAAGTCAAAGTAAGCTATTCATTCTAATCCAGGTGATTTTATGTTCCATCTTGCAATTTGGCAGTTTGAATCAAGGTTGACTCATCCTTCCATCCTTTTGAGTTCGGTAAAATGAGGACCCAGATTGTTGGGGGCAATACGCTGACTCTGTAAACTGCTTAGAGAGGCCTGTGGAGCGGTATATAAGTCTAAGTGCTGTTGTTATCTTGTCTGATCTGCAAAATCCTGACAAGAATTTCATTTTTTCATTTCATTTTATTGAGTTTGTATGCCGCCCTATTCCCGAGAGACCCAGGGCGGCTCACAATAAAAAAGGGAGGGGATACAAAAAAATAAAATAAAAAAACAACAATTTAAAATTCTACAACAGCTGTTGTAGAAATATGTTGGTAGTGAGAATCCAGGAAGGAAGAACAGTTATTTATGTCTAGGCTATAAGAATAGTTTAAAAATCGTCAAACCAGTGGCATTTTCTGTCTTTCTTGGGAATACTAAGATTCCTGAGACATAGAGTTTTAATTACGTTGTTTGGATTGCTATGAAAAAACCTTAGTCTATTAAACTGAATATTTCATATTGAGATATTGATAAATCCTGTAATGAAGAGTAGCTGCTAGCATGTGTTTAAAATATAAAGGCCATACTTTAAGGAAATAGGTGATTTTAAATTAGGATTTGTTAACTTCAACTTGCCTGATTTATCAGTCCCCCCCCCCTTTTTTTTTTTTTTACTACAAATAAGAATGTTTTAAAAACTTGTGGTGGGCTGCAGACTGACTGTAGTCATGTAAAAAAGTAAATATGTGTCCCCTGTAAAAACTTTTCCTTAGTAATATATATGGACATATCAATATCTTATCTCCATTCAAGTTGCTTAAGAATATAAGAGTAGCTTAATTGAACAACAAACTATGAAAAACTGACTTTGCAACTATTTATTCAACAAAAAGTAAAGATATGTGATTTCATTCTGTGCAAAGTAAATACACTCTTGGCTATAATACCTGGTATTGCCCCCTTTGTCAGAAACAACCTTAAGTAGACAACTTATAAGTGTCTACCAGTTTCTAACATTGGCTGGGAGAATTGATTCCATATCACATTTTTTTCAGCTGTGTGATACTTGAGGGGTTTCTTGTATGCTCAGTCCAATTCAACATCTCAGTGGGATTTAAATCCAAACTTTGACATGCCCCTTCCAGAACCCTCCTTTTTTTTCTCCCCCAGTCATTCTTTGGTGGATATATTGAAATATTTAGGGTCACTGTTGTGTGCAAGGTCCACTTGTGGTTGATGTTCAGTCTTCTGATGGATGGTCTCACATTATCCTTAAGCACTCTGTTACAATGAAAAATTCATAATGAATTCTATGATGGTGAGCTGCCTGGCCCTGACCCCAAACCATTACATTTCCACCACCATGTTTTACAATTGGTATCAGTTTTTTCTGATGAAGAAGTCTCAACAAATACATCTTCTGTTATTGTGGCCAAATAATTTTGCATTTGCCTTGTCTTTACAGGGAATATTCTAGAAATCATAGTCTTTGCCTAAGTACTCATGAGCAAATATTATTTTTTTGCCTGATATTCATGAGCAAACATGATTCTTTGCCTGATATTCTGCCTCAACAGGAAATGCTTTGGTACACGTCCCATGAAGATAATTTATGCAGCTCCTTTCTAATAGTAGATGATACATTTTAACATCAATAGTGTTGAGAGTTACATGTAGGTCAGGTTGAAATTCTGAGCATTTTAAAGACTTCTTTCAGTGTCTTGCATTCTGCTGTCCTGCTAGGACTTCCTGGCCTGGACAAGTGGCAGTTGTTTGAAATCTACTCCATTTGTAGAAAATCGTCTAGTGGAATGATTGATGTCTTATTGTTTGACAATATTTTTAAATTCCTTCTCAGGTTCATAGGTATCTGTTTGTGAAGGCTTCACAGAACTCTTTTGATCTAGGCATGGTTTGATATCACACACTTCAACAATAAAGAGCAGATCAAGCTAAATGTTTGAGATTCAAAGACAGTTTCTCAAATTCTTTCTAGGAATGTTCTAATCATCTGGTGCACCTGATTCAAATTTTTGGTATTTGAGGTGGTGAGAAATGTAGGGATATCCTTTTTCAACATGTGAAATTTGCATTAGTGTTTATTTATATTACACAATGGTCTATAAAATGTAAATGACATAAGATATTTATATTATACAGTAATGTAGTCCCTTTATCAATATTGTTGAAAAGAAGATCAGATATTTACATGTTAAAATAGGGTGAAAAAGTGAAACATTTCAGTGGGGTGTACTTACTTTTTCACATGAGTGTAGATACAATAGACTGTTTTATTTCTCTTTAGTTCCTGGTGTTTTTTTTTAATTTTAGTACCCATCTTTCTTCTCCCACCAGCTTTTAGATGCAATCCCACTGAACTAAAAGCAACAAGGATCCTTCACAATTGGGTCAATGAAATAATTTGCATGTAATGCAAGCACAAACAAGGGAACAACTTGATAAAGAAAGGAAGGAAAAAATAAAGGGAGTAGTGAACTGAGAAAAATGACCCAGATCACTGTTTTTAAAATCTATCTGCAAAAGGCAGCTTTTGTAACATATATGTATATACATATATATACACATACATACATACATACATACATACATACATATTATATATTATATATTATATTATATATTATATGCAATATACATATACATATACATATATATGTATATTACTGCAGATGTTGAGGGGGACAGAGGATGCACGATATTAATAGTGCCGCCCATTTTCTTGTCCTCATGGTTCTCTGTTCCCACCCAACAAACTGCTGCCTGTATGTATGTATGTATGTATGTATGTATGTATAATATTATTTATCTCAACTTATTGATTACAGACATTTCTTCTTGATTTTCTTCTGGCCATTTTAGTCTCCTTGTCTTTATCTCCCCCCGCCTTTCAAGAATTCCTGCTGTACAATCCCAATATTCTCTCCACACTCTCACATTGCAAAGACAGTATATACCATGCATATCCATAGAATTGGGATTCTTATTTCTGTCTTTTTGACTAGTTTAATAAATTGCAATGAGGATTACTATAGTCATTCTGGAAAGAGTATATTTATTAAACTTTGTTAGGGTGATAGTTGACTGTCTGCTGGGCAGTTTACCTTTAGGACAGGCATCCTACATTTGTGTTGGAAGCACCTATCAAGGCACTTCTGGGTTGAAAGGATTAGCTGGTGACATAGTTGCCCAGGGGATTCCTAAGGGGGCTCCTTTCATGCCCCTGTTACTTTCCCACTGAAGTGGTACCTATTTATCTACCTGCATTTGCATGCTTTCGAACTGCTAGGTGAGCAGGAGATGAGGCAAATTGACAGGAGCTCATTCTGTCATGCAGCTCACTCTTAGGTTTTGAACTGCTAAGCTGTCAACCTCTCAACGGTCTTTTGACTCAGTCTCCTAACTACAAGTTACTGCTCCCTCTACCAATATATAGAAAAGCTACATTCATTTGGATGATAGTACTGGCCTTGTTTTGAGATAAATTCATTTAGTAATTACTTGGAAAAATGCTGAAAAAAAAATAACGCCAAATTATAGTGTCCCAGTTTCTGGGTTGTCAATTTCAGGTTTTCTACTTGCTTCATTTACTCCTTTCTTTTTTGTGGCTTGTATTTTTGTACTCAAGATGGAAACTTTGCATCTTTAATGATGATATTGTCATAAAGTGCTTCCACTTCTTTTCTTATCACACATGCAATTAATATCTAATTGGATTTTGCAAAGCCAGTCATTGAATATCATACACGAGGGACAGGGCTTAATTAAAATAAGCAGAGGATTCATTTTATCTAAATTTCAGTTCCTTTTTTCAATTAATTGACTAAATCCAAAATGGTCAGCGGCTAATGTTTTGTAAAATTCATATTATGTGCAGTATCTTTTCAACTGTCTGCCTTTGCAAAGTGTTGGATAGTTTATATTCATTATTTGTAGGATATATGTGAAAAAGTCTTACTGTGTCATCTTTTTTCTTATTCTTGTTAACCCTGAATAGTAGTTTCAGTTGCAGATTAAGATCATATATGCATAAATTAAATTCTTCCTAGTATTAACTATGATTAAGACTACCCATAACCCTGCAATCTTTAATGTACCTGATGGGTTTCCCTTCCTGTAGTTTATTTCATTTTATTTATTTGTATGGCCATCCACCTCAACAAGTGGCTCTAGGTGGTGAACAAAATTAGAAATAAAATAAAACAATTACAATAATGCAAATATTAAAATACATAAGAATGTACAACATACCATAATCACCAATATAACCAAGAAACAAGTCACTGCACACAGTGGGGACCTAAATTTTCCATTGAGGTTTCGATGCCATGCAGCTCCTTTGTTTTAGAAAAAGTACCATTCTTTGAAGGTACAGCTACAAATTTAGGATATTTAAAATGCTCCTATTTAGCCATAGCTTAACCACAGTCACTTAGCCATATAATCCATCTCTTAGTAAAAGCAAATTGAAATTAAATTGGTCTAATAATAAATGGCAAAGTTAAAATGCATTTGTTTTGTTGTGTCTTTTGTTTTGACAGAGAGGGCTATTGCAAAACACGAAGTTCGGGAAATAGAGCAGCGCCATACAGTAGATGGCTCTCGATCAGATCTTATCCCAGATGAAGATGATGATGTAGTGATTATTTACAACCGAGTACCTAAAACTGCAAGTACATCTTTCACAAACATTGCATATGATCTTTGTGCGCGGAATAAGTATCATGTTCTTCATATCAACACAACCAAAAACAATCCTGTTATGTCTCTACAAGATCAAGTAAGTTACTAATATAGCTAAGATATTATATTCTGCATTGCTGATTAATCTTTCTTGTGATTTTTCTCTATCAATCATACAACATTGTGTGTGTGAGAGGTGATGTCTCATTCCCAGTGGAGAACAGCAAAATATAGGTTCTAATAAAATCCTGACTTAGAATTAGAGTGGAAGTTTTCATATCTGATTTATCTTAAATTTTAATTTCATTGAATTTAAATTTGAATAAAGGCAAAGGTAGGTATGATATATGGTTAAACCATTATAGGTATTTGTTATGTGGTAAATTAGGGCATTCTCTCACTGTTTAAAACAGAATTAACTTTTCTCTTTCTCCTTCTATATTTTCTACATCAGTTGGTCATTCTTTCCTTTTCATATCAGATTCAACTTCTTGCCTTTTTTTAGTGGCTTAAACCTTTATTTCCACTGTTTGTTCATAACTGGGTCATATCTTTTTTTCCATACAAATCTCTTGATGGAATTGACTGATTCATATTCAGATCATTTTCCATCTTCTCTCTTAGTCAGTCTTATTACCCTTCGGCCTTCTTTTTCAAAATTCTAGAAGAATAATTGGCTTAATAATGCTAACCATACGATGTCCCTTTATGTGCTATCAAGGGTAGCAAAAAGGATTATCTGACTTATGGCTGATCAAGAAGGACTTTATTAAGGCAAGTTTTATGTTCATGGAAATATGCTGAATTACTATTTTTTGCCTAAATATGTATTGCACTCCTGGGAACCTCAGCAGTTCCCCGGAAAACCAGGTTGGCAACATATTTTGCTCAAATCCCAATATGCATGTGTAATGAAATAATACATCATTAAAGTAAAATGTTGCACTTGTACTTTATCTTATTTGTCAGCAATTTTGAAATTTGTAATCTATTTTATTCTCTCAGGTTTTTCTGAGCATATATGATTCTTTGTACCTCAGATAATTTTTGAAGTTCCCAATTTTCACTTTTTCTCCTGTAGGATTTCTGATGCCTTTTCTCTGTCAAGATACATTTATTCTATCTTTCACTTCTAAAAAAACTCACCTGGATTCAAAATGTAAAACAGTTTGAATATGTCAGAAATTCAAAAATAGCTTTTGAGTACTTTCTTTTTAAGTATCATGAAAAAATGTTCTGAAGAAATCCTTTTATATTTTTTGACCTTCCTAAACAAACTTTTAGGGAAAAAAATATCCAGTTCAAACACTCCTCTCCCCCCCCCCCAAAAAAAACCCGAACAGCCCCAAGTGTGTGTATGTGTGTGATAACTTTTGTAACAATATGAAAGAAAAGTAGTGGTGAAAATACTTTCAGAATTGCATATGATCCTGAATAACTGACAAATGAATATTCTCTGTTCATGAAAGGTTTTGGCATCAAATATAGTGAGGCCAACATACATTAATTGTTACTTCGGTTACTTACTACTGCAAGATAATAGACAAAAATACTAGTATTAAAAAAGGCCTACAGATAAAGTCTTTTGTACTTACTTGCTATTATGATGGTAGATTTTCCCTAGAAAAGATATTAAGAATGTTGAATGGGCAGTTTAATATTTGCTCCAATTTACTTTCCTGGGATTTTCCATTCAACATGCAGATGCTGGATGCATCTGTTGAATAACAACATAGCACAGTTTTTCTTTTTTTTTTAAAAAAAGTCACACATTAGTATTCATGGTCTTTGTACTTAAACTGCTTGGATTCACTTGGGAACTGATACTGCATGAGTCTGTTGAAACTGAAATAATAATTGGCAGGATCTATGACCTGTTGGACCTTGAGATTTGATTAATATTTTTCATATTTATCTAGCTTGTCAGATTTGGAATGTTTGGAGTGTCATTGCTATGTCTAGATCTTACAGGTCAGTTGTAGGATAGGTTTTTATTACCCAGTAGGCCTATTGTAGCCCATATTTAATTCATATTGAATTCCTATTCATCTCCCCAAATGCCAGCATAGGGCTAGTATTACGCTGACTGAGGAGGAGAAGGCCAAAATGGACCAAAATCAGCACAATTTCTTCTTAGTTCTCAAAGCGCCAGCCATTCTAATGTAAGGCCTTATGCTGGCATTCAGGAAGCTAAGGGTGGCAATGGACCAAAATTGGCATGAATTCTTAACTCCCCGAACGCTAGTGTAACACTAATGTGCCTGGCACTGGGGATGGAAGAATTGTGAGAGAAGCAAAACCAGCAGAATTTCTTTTCAATTGTGCCATGTGGCCCAGCAATGGGCCCAGCAAGGAACGGCCTTCCCAATCCTGACTCCCTGAGCTCTGGATATCTTCGAAAGATAACTAAGCAAATTGTGACAAGTTGGGGTCGGTAGGAGTGAGTGAAACCTGGTATGGTGGGAAAGCCCAGTGCTGAGGGCCTGAAAGGGCAGCAAGAGAGGGTATGCCGCAGTGTCTCTGTTGTCGGTCGTAAGGGGGAATGACCGCCAGAGCACTGCAGGGAGGGTTGTAACTTTGAAAGGATTCATATTTAGATTTTTGGGGGAGAGGGGGTTGTAACTTCGAATGTTCATTAATATACCTCATTTATCTATATTTTGGGGGATACATTTGATATTATATCAAATCAATCAAGAGTTTTATCAACAGAGTTTGTGATATATTGTTAGAGGGCAATTAAATAAAATTTGGTTTCCGAATCATATATTTCTGTTTCATTTGACATAGCATAGGGACATAGCTATTGTTATTATGTATAGAGACATAGCTGTTGCTACTATGCCAAAATAGAATCAAATTTGCATTAAAATGGCTGCTAAATTTCTGCCTCTTTAGAAAATCACAAATGGCAGAAAATATTTCTTTGCTTCCTAAAAGGAATGCTTTTGGTCAGGATGTTGGGGAGCTAGAATTCAACTTTCTTTATCATCCTACCTGTTTTCTTTTCTTTCTCTCTCTCTCCTCTGATATCTATGTTCTGTTATTATTGAGTATGCTTAATTCTCATTGTGCTGGGTATGGATTTATCTCTAGATTTGTATGATCATTTTGGGGGGGGGGGTACTTTCTCAAACTTGCAATTCTACTGAGCAAGTTGGTAGCTGATTCTTTTGTTAATAATAATGCTGGGAATCGGCACTTGAATTTAGTATTGGAATGTAATAAACATTCTACAATTGAAATAGTTCCCATTTTATTTTGACTTGACAATTTTGTCTTAAGTGCATTCTCTAAAGCAATCTCCTTCCCCAAAGGTCAAGATACAGCTTACTTCAGATGTTTGGTATTTTTTCAGCAATAGCTAAAGTCATTTTGCCAGACAGCTGTGAGAAATTCCAGAAACCATGAACACTGTGTTAGGAATGTTGTTTTAGAAATATAATTATATATTATCTTGATAAATTATGAGAATAACACAAAGATGTCTGCTTTATCTTATTTCTTTTCCATGACAGTTTCAACTTCTGAAAGTACAATATTAGATTATTACAGATACTGATTTTCAGGTTGTATCAATTTTTGTCCAACTTTCACTTTTCAAATTATGCATTTGTGTGCAAATTCATGAAGCTTCCTCAGAAAGACCAAATACTGTGTCTCTGTGCAGATAGTAGGACAGTCTCAAGCAGCCATGTAAACTGTCCTAAGGATCTTGCTCACAGGTGTTGAACTCGCAACTTTACCTCTTTTGTAACAACGTGACGTATTGCAACTTTACGCCCCCTTCGCTAAACTGTGGGTGGGCGTGGCCGGTGGGTGATGCATCTGGCCTGCGGGCCACAGGTTTGACACCCCTGACTAGCTGATTCAATGCTTTAAGGGCGGATCCTTTGTTTACACTAGCAAACTTTTTAAAACACCATTTTCAAATACTTGCAATAATCCTAATATATTGTAATTTCCAACTCAGAACTCCAGGTCTGGGGACTAGAATGAGACCTTGAAGAACATTTCTATGAAATTGCCAAGAAAATTAATTTAAGTATTGCTGAAGTTGCCAGGAGTTTAGCCTGACTTGGAGATTTTACTCCTATCAGTACTTATCAGTGTCTCATAGTGTCAGTGTAAAGTTCGTGCATTCTAATTACGAAAAGATGGGACCTAAATATAAAACTTAATATAATAAATACTGTATATACATTGACTAATATTTATAGCAAAGACTATTTAAAATATTATGATAGAATATGAAGTATAAGACATTCCTGATTAAAAACATAGCCACGTTTAGCATATCTCAATGTTTTCAGCTTTCTGTCCATAATAAATACTGATGAAGCTGGCTGTTCATCCTTGAATTCCTGGGGGATATAAAATAAGTAGAATAATTTTTCTAATGAATACATCATACATATAAACACACAAACACACACACACACACACCACACACACACTTTTGTGTTTTGTTTTGTAAAACATTAAAAAAAATCTTCCTTTTTCTTATAGGTACGTTTTGTGAAGAACGTAACTTCATGGAAAGAAATGAAACCAGGATTTTATCATGGACATATATCTTTCTTGGATTTTGCAAAGTAAGCTACACAACAAATAATTCAATTTGCACCAATTTGAGCTTGAATCATTCTTTTATCATTTGAAATTTTCATAATGTAACAGTAGTTCATGATTCACTTTAGTTTGTACTGCCCTCTAATGGTCAAGATCAAAAATTGCACCGTACAGAGAATTGCGAAGACCGGTTTTCTCCTTCCAGTTTGATTTCTCTCTGCCTCAACCTCCTCTTTCATTTTCTTAATATATCCTTGCCCTGTTCAGACTTTTGGTGACAAGAATGTATTAAATGCTGCCTGTATTAAAAAACAAGTGATACACATTCATATAGCTGAATATTCAGAGAAATTATTTTTCCTGATAAGTTAAATCTTGAATGTGTGTGTATATGTATGTGTGTGTGTTCACATGTATGTATATATCCATATCATAAATACAAGTACAAATGACATTAATAACTTATTTTCTCTTAACATTTTAACAAAGGATCTCTTTTACCCTATCTCAAGACAATAACCAAGTTGTAAAGCACCATCATTTACTCCTAATCAGTAAAAGTCCATTAAAATTGATCAGAAATAAGAAGGTATATATTTAATCTTAAGTAAATAAATAGGTTTCATATTCCTTTCTTTTCCTTTTTACATAGTAACTTATTTTCTCTAAAAATGCAACAAAAAATTCTTCTACATCTTCCTATATATTTTAATATGATTTTAAACACAAGAAGGATCCTTATAATTTCAGAATCTGATTTTCAATCCATCTGGCCCCTTAGTAACTTTCTAAAAGCAATGTTTTAATTATCTTTTTGCTGTTTATTTCAAAACAATTTATTCAAAGTTGTTAAACTTACATGAAACTTCTTTCCCTGTGGATTGAAGGAGAAACACCAGGTTCAGTGTTGAAACTTGTCATTCTGAAAGTTCTTAATAGCCCCAAAGCAGTTAATAAACAATTTCCAGAAATGATTAAGAAAGGAAGTGGGTGAACCCAGTGTCCACTTGAATGCTCTCAACCCTGGCTTGGGCAAAGCTGAGTTTCGTTTGGTTCCAGGAGCTCTCAAACCCGCTAGAAACCATTGTGCAGTTTCCTTATAAGGAGCTTCAATATAGAGTACTTAAGGGTGATCCCAGGTTCTCCCCTTTATCTAAAGAGGAATTTTGGAGCACTAATTTATTTGCCAATTCCTTGTTCTAATGCAGTCATTGGAGCTTCCCCAGCAGTCTGAAGTTTACTTTACAAGGGGCATTAAACTATCATCTGATCCTCAAATGTTAGGATTGCCTGCCTATTCCCCTCAAAGGATTTCTGAGTGGAAGTGGATGTTGTGAAAAATCTCAGCTGCTCCAGACTTGAGGCTTTAAAAAAATTATAGAACTGAAATGATTAGTTTTAGCATTAAATGTTTTCCTCCATGTTTATATAATGGCTGAGTTGCCTTTTATTCAGTGTAGCATTATCTGTGCTATTATTTGAGCCAGTTAAATGGTACTTAAGTGTAACATTCCAACTATGGGAAGAGAACCAATGGTCAGCTGTTTAAACCTACAGAATAGGCAAGAATAATATTGGTTCATTGACTTCAGATTCTCTTTCTTTTAACAAATATTACTTATTTACAATGTCTTGACACTCCAATGCTTAATTTTCCATTTAACATCACTTACAGTCTTGCTGACTCAATGTTTTGCAATTGCACTCCAAATAAATTTGGGTAGCATAAGGTGGAATATGTGTGCAGTCCATTCTCTGAGTCAAAACAATAAATGTCTACTTATATGCTAGTTAACCTCCTGCTTGTATAAAGCAGTTTGCCCTAAAAAGTGTGTATTGAGCAATTAAAATAGATTGCGGGGAATAAGCATTGTTGCTTGGGTCCCCCTGTACCTCACAGGTTTTGGCTGCTTTTATCAGAGTGATTAAAGCAGAATAGCATTGGGCCAGGAACCCCACACCTTAGGGCGGGTACATGGTATGCAACACACATAGAAAAATGAATAGGGCTTGCATTGCAGTGCTACAACACAACTTGCATCATTTTGGGACACCCCCCCCCCCGATCCCTACACAGATGCTTGTCTGTACTCTGACAATGTCTGAGATGGAAAGCAGAGGATTGGCATATAGTGTCTGAATATGATCTATTTTCTAGTGCATGAAAATTTCTGTTTGAACATTTGTTTTAAGAATAGTAGGCGTTTAGGTTGAATATGATAGGTTTTTCATATTTTCTTCAGATCCTTCTGCTTATAGCAATAGCACTTAGACTTACAGCACTCTCGGAGTGATTTACAAATGTCAGCATGTTAACCCTAACAATCTGGGTCCTCATTTTACCAACCTCGGAAGGATGGAAGTCTGAGTCAACTCTGAGCCGGTCAGGATCAAACTGCTGGCAATCGGCAGAATTAGCCTGCAATATTGCATTCTAAATACTGTGCCATCACGGCTCCTATATGTTGTAGTCTTTGTTTAATTCTCAATTTTGCTTAATCTTGAAAACATGGTAGCCTTTAAAAGCAAGTTAAGAAAAAATGCCTGTGTGTGTGTGTCTGTGTGTATGTCCCCTGCCCTATGTTTTCTCTGTTTCATTTGGTAATTATGTAAAAATGGCAACTTCCAAAAACTATATTATATGTACTAATGAAACATAGTATCACATAATGCTGCAATGGCAGACAGAGGTTGAAATATTACATAACAAGAAAGAGCTGCCTATTCTCAGTCTCAAAGAAGAAACCTGACTATACAATTACCTTGTTTTTCCAAATTGTGTATCTCTTGTGTTGAATATATAATGAAATAATAACCTTTTCAATATCTGTATAAGCATTTCTTTATTCAATACGTTATTCGTAGTTTGAAACTTGAGACCTCTTATTTTAGGAAAGACAACAAAACAATATCACAATTTACATTTATAGGCATACTTTCCCCAGGATTGTCTTACACACGTTTTTTCATTTGTTAAATGACTGTACCTGCCCTCTAAATAGTGTCAAGGTTTTGACTAACGATTTCAGGCAAACCAGAAATTCTAGACCACTTGTTTCCTCAAAGAACTTCTTTATTGGGTACAGCATATCGGCACGCTTAGTAGAAACTCTGAATCTGTCCCGCGGTTTTAGCATAATTAGAGCCAGCAATAACCCCCTGGTCACTGCTCATATTGGACAATTAGGTTAGTTAGCGGGCTCCATCACCTGGGAGATGACCTTGGTTCCCACAAGAACAATCTATGTTGCATCTAGCAAAGCATTCCAACCGCCTCCTCCCTCCCTTAACGTGTGAACTAGGAAAATGGCTTCTGCCAGGTTTAGTTCGATGTTGACAAATAGCTTGTTTCCTTATATTTGTGATTTTGGTTTTTAAAATAATAGTGCAGTATTTGCTCTTCTTGAATAACATATGGTATGGTGTGATGTTCTTTCAGAGCAGAAATATACAGTCTCTGAATACTGTTTACTTATCTTCCTTAGTAAATTCTCCCCTTGTGCTTTGATTCAATATGCACTCATACAAAATTAAATGAAGTTTAAAAGTTTTGCAACAGCTGTGCTAAAATTTATTGTAGAAAGTTTATCAAAGAAGATAATTAGTTGATATGTATAAGAACTTTTTTAAAAAAATCAGTTTTGTTGCTTTCATGTTCTTTGAAATATAAACTTACTGATCGGATTCTCTTCGTGTTTAAATTTTATCGTGCTTGAATTCTAAGAGATCTTGATATCTTCTGGGTCTTTTTCATAACAGTACTGATTCATCTTTCCCATCTACTGAAGCCAAACCTGTTTTTTTCTGTGTTGGCTATATACATTCATAGATGACATTAAAAACACATGTTAGACTGTTCCTCCCCTAAGAGGACATAAAATATAGGAAGAATTAATTGTAGCAATAAGTTTCCCTTCTGCTCCTCTTTCCTGAGTGTTGCCTTCCCACGTGCAGAACAGTAACTGGCACTTCCGCTTGAGTCAATGGAGAAACAAACATGTTCAAGAGAGACCTTGATTTTTCTCTTTTTTCCTTCGCTACAAAAGAAGCTTTAGTCTTAGAATGTATTGGTTGCATTTACACCATGCGACAAATTCTAGTATGAACAAAATGATAAATGTAGTAGAAGCACTTAATACATACAACAAATGTAGTAGAAGCACTTAATACATACAACAAAATCAAGAGTAACAGCCAAAGCATGACTGGATGGTCTGCTCTTGACACTTCTGGACCTGCACAGTTTTGTGGCCACTGTTAAACTTACTGCAAAGCATTTAATACTTTCCCCACCTCTTGTGGGAAATGGTGAACTCCATTAGAAATGTCCAAGATATAAGCTAATTTTGAGAAATGTTTCACAGAACAGCTTGTAAAGGGCCATTTAGGTTTTTTTAAAAATCCAACTTGCTGCTTAGTATTTCCAGTTAGATGATAATCTAACTTCCACTTTTGCACACACCTATCCTATATTCTGGGACAATGGAAGACAGTTCTTGGCCATTCTTCTTGCAACGGGAAAATGGGGACAGGCCTTCTCCCAGTCTCACCACAGCCGGGACCTCTGTCCAGTGCTCTGCTTAATGACTGTACAGTCACTTAACAACTGCAACTGGAAAAGGCAAGATTATGGTAATTGAGTGAAGTAGTCACATCTCTCATTTTAACGACCACTTCACTCAACAACCAAGATTCTGTGTTCAACTACGGTTGTAAGTGAAAGACTACCTGTATGCACGATAGGATGAAAGCTTTATTTTGTACTAAGTTCTGCCTTGAACACAACAGTTGGGTGACCTTGGACCAGACACCTACTCTCTCTGCCTTAGGAGGGAGGCAGTGGCAAACTACTTGCCTAGAGATTTCAGGGACTTTATCCAGGCAGTCTATAGGAGTCAAAGACTTGCACAACACAGAAACACAGACATTTTCACAAAACATTATATACATTCCTTAAGAGAAGGTGCTAATGAAATAACAAAACTATTGTGCTCAATCCAATCCTATCAGGTTTTTCCTCTGTTGAATATAGCTAATTTTTCCAGCTTCCAGTATACATCAAGCTTAATTATCATTTCTGCAACAATTTTTTAAAAGGAGGACTTTATCAAACTCTATCTGAGTGCCTCCCTCACTCTCATACCTTTCCTCCATCTGGTCATTATAGTAATCCCAGCTGCATTAACTTCTTTGTTGTAAAGTATAGTTTTAAAAGGTTGCATCTGTTGGAAGCAGAAGTATCAGACAAGACCTCTACTGATAATACTTGTTAGACAAAATAAAGTAAGTATCTATATGTAAATATCAAATATGCATGTTTAGAACCCACCAAAATGGAACGTATTAGGATAAGGTCTGGTGACCTTCCTTTGAAAACTATCTCGACTGTGAACCTTCTTAAAAGACCCTTGAAATGGAAAACGTATTGTCTGCTTATTGTTTTTTCCTGAATACATTAATATGGGGGGGAGAGGAACTCGCTTTTGAAATAAACTTGATATTGGATCCACTTTTACATCATGCAGGAAATGCTTTGATTTGTCAATTGGATTATCTTTTCTGTTTCAGATTTGGTGTTAAAAAGAAACCAATATACATCAATGTCATAAGAGACCCTATAGAACGGCTGGTTTCTTATTATTACTTCCTGCGCTTTGGTGATGATTACAGGCCTGGACTCCGAAGGCGAAAGCAAGGGGATAAAAAAGTAAAAGTATATCTTGTTCACTTTCTTTGTGGCTTAGTTTTAACTATGTAATTTATGAACTAAATGAAAAACATAAGACCATAATGTTCAAAACCAAAATTGGAGCAAAAGTTCTCATTCCATTCACAAGAGTTTTCTGTGAAAATTTTTGATCTTTTAAAAACATCTGTTCATCAGCGCAGGAATGAGCTTTTTTCTTTTTTTAAAAAAAAACCCCTCCATATATTTCTTTTGTTATTTCCCCATAATCCTTTATTGAAGATCTTAGGTTCGCTATCTCATGTTAGACGTTTCTGCTATTAATTGTGAACATACTTGCTTGTCCAGCCTCTTCCCTGGATTTCTTAGCTTTGCCTTTTCGCCAGCTGACAAGTAAAGAAATTAATATGTATAGACTAACTGAAGATATCGTTCACAAGCATCTGTAGCATAAGAGATTTTATCAAAACCATAGAAATAATGTCAAGGTGGCACAAGACAATCCTTTCCCCTTTTATATGTGTGGGCACTGTAATGAAGCATGCACAAAAGATGGAGTTTACACAGTGCAGCACACTGCAATAACAGTGTTATTGGCCCTCCCCTAAGGACACTTCTGATACCTTCTCCTCTCTGAGCAAATATATGGATGCTTCTTACCATGAGCAGAGTGCAGTCTATTAAGAATTGTGTGAATATTCTTAATTGTTTGGCATTAACCTGAGCCTGGTGGGATAATATTACAACCAATTAATGCTGAATCATAAAACTTTTGCCATGTATTACAGAGAGCCATGGACTGGAATTCCTCAAACTGCAAGTAATATAGACACCTCTTCCCAGTATAATATTTCATACTTTGGGGTTGAATATTCTGAGACATTATCACTATCATCTCAGAACGCAATTAGGTTAAACTGTTGGACCCACAAGTATAGGTAATCCAGCCAGGAAATATGAAACAAAGTACAGAAGAGATTTTATTCCTGCCCCATTTTTGTGCAGTCCCAATGAATTGAGCCTTCTTCGCCTATTTTTTCATAACTATTGTATGTGAAGCAGTGTATATAGAGTATGTGTATACTGATAATACTCCTGCTGTTTAGATAGACAAAACATGGTCCGTGTAAATCATAGGCACCCTCAGCTAGGTCTTCATTTATGTTATGGGAACACTACAGCAATCCATGGATCCATTTCAGCCAGACTGCTTGTGTCTTTCTTTTGCTTTGGTGCCATGTTATCTGTATTCCCTTTCCCTTTAAGCCAGATGCAGTCTACTTATGAGATCCTTTATTGTAGCATTACTTGGATAATTCAGTCCAGAAGTCCTACTCTTGCTCTAATGCCTAAGGAGTTTCTTAGTAAGAAGGAAGTTGGTTGTGATCCAGTTGATCAGTCACCTATAACTAATGCTGTCTTCAAATCTCTTCCTGACCACACATTTCTTGTTGATGTACACTTGCACTTGCTTGGTGGTGCTCGTATGACACCCATTGTGCCACTTGGATTTTGCATTGGTTATGAAGCATGAATTGTTCTACAACATTTGTTTGGATTCTGCTCCAGTAGTATTAGAAAGTACTAAGTAGTTAACTTTTGTGTAGGAGGTTTCAGAACTTTTAGCCCAATCTACTCCAGCAGCAGTAGCAATAGTATGGTTTGATTACAAACAGGCAATCTTTATAATCAACAAATATAATACATTCAAATTGGTTCCTGCTAATATAAAATAAACCATTTTTAAAATTAACACATTTTATCCATATTCCCAGGAGCCATTTTAACTTTCATTTCTAGTTTTTTCTGTTCTGTCCACAGATAACATTTGCTTCACAAGTGTCTGTATCATTGAAATGTATCTGCAGTTGGAACCCAATAGAGATTGACTTGCAAGCATAGTTGTTATAGGCAGATATAGTTGTAGAAATGAGATCTTTTGCTATCGTTCTTATATCCCTTATTTAACAATATGAAAAATATTGAAAAGTTTCATATGTAAGAAAGAGGTTTATATCATACTTCTGAGTTTCTTTGGGTTTTTCCCCCCCAGACCTTTGACGAATGTGTTGCAGCTGGAGGTTCAGATTGTGCTCCGGAGAAACTCTGGCTTCAAATACCATTTTTCTGTGGGCATAGCTCTGAATGCTGGTAAGAATATGACACTACAGAAGATATTTATCCTTAATTATATTATATTGATTGAACTAACGAGAATGGGTACTAGAAATTTAAATTTGGGCTACTGGTGGTGGTGGTGATGGTGAGCCTTAATTAACAAAAGTAGCTCATCTTTCAAGGAATTATGCTTTAGATAATTATGGACCATTTTCAAATTAAACTGTCCCTTTCCTTTCTAAACTTGCTTGTCAATGATTGACTATCCCAATTAAAAACTGTTTAAGAGGAAGTGGGGATTTTGGTATTGGCTTTAACAAGTATTTGTCCAAAGGAGCTAAACTTATTTTTCATTTTCACTGTTAGAAATAGGCACAATTGAATTGTATTTTAAAAAATTTACTGCATTATAAATTTATCAGTGAGGAAAAAAGGAGTAAACGAGGAGTTTGTTGTGATAATGTTCCAAACTTACAGTGTCTGGAGGTCACTTCAAGTATAATCAATTTCCAGTAGTGTTTTTGTATGTAAATGTGTTGATGATAATTTCTTCAGACAATTTTTTCAGTGCAAGGAATGAGCAACTATTTCCTGAGTATTAAATGTCATCTGAATGCTAATGGAATATAGAATATTCTTTATTGACCAAGTGTTATTGGACACACAAGGAATTTGTCTCTGGTGCATAAGCTTTCAGCGTACATACAAACAATGAAGTAGTATAATCACACGATACAATAATAGAAGAGAATAGGAAAGATGAAAAGGATAATAGGAACGCTCTTTGTTTTTACTTACAATGTAGACTTGCTAAAATCCAAATATTCTATGGTTATTGTGGGAAACTGTTGAACAACTCAAATGTTCTCTCAATCTTTTTTCCCTCCATCAGAATCAAAATGATACTCTTGGCTGTTTTAGTAAAACATCAAAATTTTGCCTGTTCCAGAGCACATTTCAAAAAGGCATTTGCGCCATCAAGAAGTTAGAAATCAGAGCTGTAAATCTTTTGACATCTAATCTAGGCAATGAAGAGAGTAAAAAGTGGGGAGCAGAGAAAAAAAAGCAAAGGAAATTAAAAATGTGTGTGGCTGAAACTTTGTTTTCTTGCCTGTGCAAAGATAACAGCTTAGCCATTATTTTAGCCTGGTGTTGGAATATCTAAATGAAGGGAACCAAAATTCTTGGCAGACATCAAAACCATCCTGTAATTACTTTTTATCATTTTAGGAATGTGGGAAGCAGATGGGCTTTGGAACAAGCCAAATACAACTTGATTAATGAATATTTCCTAGTGGGAGTTACTGAAGAGCTTGAAGACTTCATTATGTTGCTGGAGGCAGCTTTGCCTCGCTTCTTCAGGGGTGCTACAGAATTATATCGAACAGGTATTTCATCACCCCTCAACTACATCATGTCTCTCTGCGTGTATGCATTTCTTTTTAGGAGAAAGCACAAACATCTTTTCTGAGATTTTCATTATTCCATTCCTGAAAGAATTACAAGCTATGCATTATGGCTGTGCATAAAACTGAAAATGTGTTTTATGCACAGACTATACACACAGCAAATTTGCAAATTCTGCTGAATTGATTGGCTTGGGCGTGATTCAGCAAAATTGAAGACCACAGCATTTTGATTGTACGGGGTTTTGATTTTTTCCAATTCTCCCTTTTGTATCTGAATACTTATCTATCTTTTATTTTATTAGTTGCTGAAAACTAAACGAAACGTAATGGCTTTGCCATAACCTTTTATGCTCTGTAGACCTAACTTTTTCATCATCATTTAAGGAGGTCTACACATTTTCGGGGACTTATCGTGTATTACTGGAAAAAAGTAAAATTTCATCCCTGGTATTAGGAAATAAACCAAATCACCTTTAGGATTAGACTAGATAGCAAACATACTGTTAGGTTTCCAGCTATATGTAATAGGGCTGTGCAGTGCTTGAGAGTAAAAGGGGAAAAGGTGCTTCAAAGCATGTATGTATGTCAAATTTGAAACACCATGTGTCAAGCTGAAAAACAGTTGTTTTCTATTGGAAATGAACTGTTTTAATCCTGTTGGAAGTGCCTCAAGTTTAAAACACTCCACAAATGATTGAAACCGCCTGTTCCCAGTAGAGCAGAACTGTTTTGAATTTAAACATTTTTCACACCATATAATAGGAGCCATATTTACTATTTGCTTTAAGTTCATTGTACTTCGTAGCCTGACATTATTATTTCATAATTATGGCTAGAGAGTAAAACATAAGGAGCTAGTTTTGATAGTGAGAATGTAATATAGTGTATACCGTACCATAGTATAGCTTATATGTTAGGTGCATATAAGTCTTATGATACATTTTTATAATTTGTCCTCTTAAGAGATACTTTAAACTAAAATATTTATATTATGACAAATGTCACCCAAACACAAATTGCTTTGGGTTTTTATTAGTTGTGTTATCAGTACTGCTGAATTTCTAATTAAGTATTAATCGTGATTGAAATAGATAAATGAATGTGATAAGAAGAAATGCAGTTCTCTGCAGCCACCCCATCTTTATGGTTTCAATAATTAATCCCTTTAGCAGTGACAAGAATACAACTCCTTGTCGTCCCCCCCCCTTAAAGTTGGTACTCTTTTCCCAAAACTTAATAAATCTTGGTCAAAAATTGTCACTTTTCATATCCCTTTAGAACAGTGTTTCTCAACCTTGGTGACTTTAAGTCCTGTGGACTTCAACTCCCAGAATTCCCCAGCCAGCTGTGCTGGCTGGGGGATTCTGGGAGTTGAAGTCCATAGGACTTAAAGTTGCCAAGGTTGAGAAACACTGCTTTAGAAACTTGCAGACCAAAACAACAACCCTGTGCATGCTTGCGTAACTTTATGGTCCATGCTGGACAGTCTTGAGAATACTTACGATACGACCCAATGAAATTGTGATTATTACTTTTTTTAGGTAAAAAGTCTCACCTTAGGAAAACCACAGAGAAGAAGCTCCCCACAAAAGAAACCATTGCAAAGCTCCAGCAGTCTGAAATCTGGAAAATGGAGAACGAGTTCTATGAATTTGCTCTTGAGCAATTTCAGTTTGTGAGAGCCCATGCCGTTCGAGAAAAAGATGGAGAGCTATATATTCTGGCACAAAACTTTTTTTATGAAAAGATCTACCCCAAATCGAACTAAGGACAATGCATATTTTTAGGTTAAGGAAACAAACCTTGTGGTCACATCCTCAGCACCAATTTGTAGATGATCGATGAATCCACTGAAGTGCTTTGATCTTGAGCTCGGTAGAGTGCACTGTATGTTGCTGGAAGAAGATAGCTGAAGACTAGACGTTGATCACCTCTAAGTTTAAACTTCAGTTTCTTTAATATTCTGAAAGAAGGTTATTACCTAGACCTTGCACAAAGATTTACAGAAATTAAGCACATACCAGTTGTAGCTGAAGTTTAGGTGAAAAACTTCCGTTTATTGTCTTCTTGATTCATAGGACAGCTTCTTTTATCTAACGCAGTGCAGAGAGGAGTTGGTTCAAGATGGAAATTTGGGTTGTGTACACTTATGAATAATATAAATAACTGGCCGACATTTGTGCTTTGTTCTTGTGAATTCATATCACCTGACATTCGTTGGAATGTTCACCTTCTAAGAAATGATGCAGCTGGACGTGCCCGAATTTATAAATAATGGATTTTCATTTTAAGAAGTTAGAACTGGTCACCAGTGTTTTTTTTTTAAAAAAAGCAAATCCTATAGTAATATTGTAAAAAAGGCTGAAAATCACTCAGTATTTCTTTAATATCTTTTGAACCTCCGTGTTACATTGGAAAAACTGTTAAGAAGTTAGGTTTTGCCTACACTTCAGTGTAAAACAGATAATGGATTCTGTATCAATGTTACATGAATTCTTTGTATTTTTAACAACTACTGGCAAATCCATATTCTGACTCAAACAGTGAGCCTGTGGTATGGTTAGGGTTTTCCTATTTAGATACTTTTACCAGTAGAATATTTTTACTAAGGTGCTTTACAATGTGTTTTAAAGCATTGCATTTGCAAAAGGAGAAAACAGCTGTAAATAATGCATATTTTACGTATTGGACCAAAAGGTTAGAAGTAAATTGTGTAATGGGTATTTGCACCAATTTTGTTAGATGAAAAGTAAAAACAATCTAATTTGCTGTTCAAGTGCCCACTTTGAATTAAGATTTGGACATCACTGAAACATGCTTCGGTGATCTCAACAAATTTAAATACACAATGTTTTTGCTCAGAATCTCTTTTTTCTTCTTCACAAAACAACTTAATCTTCATCTTTTTATCATGATTAAAAGGAAAAAGGAAAACTGATGCATGTGGCCTGGCCAAGAGAGATATAAAGAAATTGATATCACTGTATAATCATTGAACTGCCTTATGTTACTTAGTAAAATTGCATTTGCCGCAGTTAGCACCTTATAACACAAATGAGATTGTTTAGCAATTAACATTCTGAAATGCTATATTTTAAACAAAAATCAAGGACACTTGCGGCTCTTAAAATTCCTTGTTGGTGTACAGTTCTACTTGATTTTTAAAAAAAAATAGCATTAAGGTTTGAAAAGTTTTAAAACAATCAGTTAAAAAACAGCCTTTGAATTTCACATTCAGTAGAGTGCTAAAAGTGTAGATCTATTGAGAGGAAAACATTATCAAAAGTGTGTATCTATTATACAGACAAAATAGGTTCTATCTTTAATTGAATGTTTTAATGCCAAAAAAACAATAACTGTGATAATAAGGTAATGAGACTGTTAAGTAAAGCTTTTACCTTTATGTATATTTTACTTTGACTACTTCTTAAGAGAGATTTTAAAATGGCACTGCTTTCCTACGCAGTATGCTTTTGTTTAGTTGACAACGGCTGATTATTTTACTTCACTGTATTACCATAAGTCTGACTGTTTTATGGCCATTTTAGTCCAGCTGAATGAGTTATGGGGAAAATGCAGTAACTCTTACTAGACTATTTAAAATATATTAAAACTTAGGAACCTTAAGTGTGGATGTTGACAGGCGAACAAAAATCTTGATTGTCCAGGCTAATGGTTATATAGTTTGCCTGTTTTCCATCCTTGTATGCTGGGAAGAGAATTTAAGATTCTGCTTCAGAACAAGGGGTTGTGCAACATAATCTGAGCTTGTGTCACCAAGAAGATATAAATGTGACACTGCAAATTATTTCCAAAAACCAGATTACATGGGGTATCCGTCCTTGCAGATTCTCCACTATGTGGATGTGTTTTAAAGGAAAGAGTGTTTGCCTACTAATTAGACATGAGTTGCTTTGCCTTTAGGTGTATCTTTATTACTTCAGGTGCATTTTAGAGACTCAAGCAATGATATCTACAGTTACCTGGAATTAAGCCCTAATTGAATACATTGGGATTCAATCGTGAATGAATGCATATGGTTATCCTGGCATATTGTAAAATATACAGCAAGTGGGTGGAAAGGCCCTTTTTTATTTCCTAAATGCTTGTTTTGAAAGCAAGCTGTAGCAGATGTGTATCTTTTAGTTTAGTTAACTTAAATCATAATGAATTATATTTGGATTCATGAGATATCATTGGATACTATAGTACTCCATATAGAGAAAATAATGTTTCTCGTATAACTATTTAGTGCTAGAAACTGTATGAAAAGTTGCTGCAATATTAAGATATTGGCAGAAAATTTTTAAAAAAATGATTGCATTTAAAATGAAACACAGTATTTTGAGACCCACAACACTGCTATTGCATCTTACACTTAAAAACATCTGCATTTTATTCCCTTTTAAAGAAATAACTGAATAAAGCTCTTAATGTTTACAAAGTAAAATATAGGCTTCTAAACATTTGACATATACTTACAAATTACAAAAAATTAATTAAAGCAGGATGTAGTTTACACATTTCAACAGTATTGAAAGTTTTATTAATGAATTATTTATATTCTTAGAGAAGCCTGTTTGACTATGATTTTACTTCACAACTAAAAGCATAGTTTAAAAGGCCAATTTCTATTCATTTAGAAAGAATTTTTAAAGCAGTACTGTTTGAATCTTCCCAGACAAAGAGAGGGTGGTTAGAGCTTTGATCTTTAAAGAACTACGTTATCTCGTTAGTTAATAGTTAACATTCTCTGATTTTTGCTACAATAATTGACTTACTTGTTCCCTAAATACTTTTCTTCTAATCACTTGCTGTTTTTGGATATTCCATTTAGAATCCACGGAAGGTTTAGCTGAGCTTTTTGTGGGGGAAGAGATGAAATGTATAACAAGGACAAATAAGATACTTTTTTGGGAGGGGGGGAGATTCAATGTGGCTGAGGTCTCATTTTTAATCTTAAACTTGAATATAGTTGTAAAAACGGGCATACAGGAACAAAAGGCTGGGTCAAACTCAGGCTTGATTTGAAATGCCTTCCTGCAATGACTAGAAGATTTAAAGCTTATTCAAGAATTTTAAAAATGTAACTATGGAAGATCTATAGGAATATGCTTCAGCTCAATTCTATATGCCCTTATCCATGTGGAAATTAGTCTATTTTATGGGCAATGTTTGTCTTCAAATCTTCCCTATCAAGATCAGGAAATCAAGGGTAGAAGTTGGCATGGATTGGCATCTTCAGGTTGTATTGATGACCCATCACCCAATAGGACATACAATATAATGTGATCCAGTATACTTCTAAGGTGTTCCAGTAAAGGCTGTTAATGGTAGAATTAGCATTAAAAATAAACACCCTTTTCTCACTGTTTCCTGTTCTGGGAATCTACAGAAAGACTTGTAAAAATGAAAAAGTGTTTTGGTCTTATGATTTTTAAGTATGTTTTTAAATAATTACAAATATAAAGTCTAGATTTTTCTTCTTTGCTGCACACAAAGTGGATATAAAAATTCTACACACCCCTGTTAAAATGCCAGGTTTTTGAGATGTAAAAAAAAATCACACTAGGATAAATCACTTCAGAATTTTGCCACCTTTAACATATAAGCTGTACAATTCAATTGAAAAACAAACTGAAATCTTTTAGGGGAAAAAATAAAAAAATAAAATGGTTGTTTTAAGTCTGCACATCCTTAAACTAATACTTTGTTGAAGCACCTTTGGATTTTATGACATTCACTCCTTTGGGATTGGAGCACATCAGTACCGCCCATCCTGCCCTGGAAATCTTTACCCACACTTCCTTGCACAAGAGCATAAATCTGTCTGACTTGGCCAAATTATGGCCAAAAATCCAACCTTAGTCTCATCAGATAACACATTTTCCTGCATGCTTTTTTTGCCAGACTTGGTGTACTGTAGTTTTTGCAAAATCTAGCTGGGCTTGGATGTTTTCCTTTGTAAAATAAAATTTAAAAAAGGCTTCCTTCTTGCTACCCTAATCCCACAGGCCAGACATATGAATAATACAGGAGATTGTTGTCACATGTAGTACAATAAGATCTTTTTGATGCTTTGTATCTCTTCGCTGGCACAGCTGTTGCTGTAAGAGTAAATGTCAGACAAATCCTACAACAACTGAACTTCATATGAGCTGGATCAGAATCACTTTAATTGATGGCAAGTGTGTACTGATTGCTATTTAATGTCACATTTGAATGAGATTGGTTAATTGTGAACACAGCCACATCCCTATTTATAAGAGTATGTGTGCATGGTGAAGCAGCCATGTTACTGTACTTTTTTTTTCCTCCTAAAAGATTTCAGTGTGTTTTTCACTTGAATTGTACAGCTTATGTGTTATATTAAAGGCAGACAAAATTCTGAAATGATTTATCTTGGTCTGATTTCTTTATATCTCAAAAACATGGCATTTTGATAGGTATGTAGACATATCCCTGTAGAGAATAGTTTGCATTTCAGGCAAAATGTGAGTACTGGCCCGGATTGCATATAGGATTGACACTTGAATATTGCCATGTCCTAAACGTGGTACAATCTGTGAAAAGGTTGAAAAACAATGATAGAAACAACAGCTACTCTCTGCATCTAGTAAACCTATTTCTGTGCAAATCTCTAATTATACCTTGTGGACTTCTGTTATCTTCCATCTCCTGAGAAATATGTGGTTCGCTCTCTTCAGTCTTTTCAGCAGTATCATTTTGACTGAGTTCCTCTTTTTCACCTAGGATAGTACACGAAATGTCTTCCTCTAAGTTGAGATGTTCAATGTCCATCTGCAAGGATGGATCAAGAGAGAGGCTGCTTTCAGGTGTTTCCCCTTCTTCATTCTTCTGTTCCTCCTCTTCTCCAGCAACCGTCTCTGGAGTTTCTATTTCTAAGGGGGGTATTGTAGGTGGGCTTGATAGGAGCAAATCATGGTTAAGATCTTTTTTTCATCTCTCCTAATGATTTCTGGGAATAATTCTAAACTGATTCTGAAGAGAATAGCCAACAAACTGGATCTTTTTGTTACCTCCAAATTACTATTACATGATCTATAAATGGATTGTCCAGCCACCTGTAACCATGGTTTGTAGTTGATTACACGCTATGGAACTGGATGAGGGATCATGAGGGCCTAATTTCCTGTTACATCTGAATTGTATTAGGGTCTGTAAGCTCTGCAATCTTTCAATTAATGGGTGTCCTGAAAAAACAGGAGTCCTCATTGGTGACATTCTATAAAGAAGATAATTGAATAATCTCCTCCTAACTGTGAGTAAAATCATTTTTCCTTCATACTGAGTATGTGGGCTCAAGAAGCACCTTACCTCTTGTTTTTGTTGATCAAAACTACAAACATACTTTTTCTGAAACATTAATTTTTAAAAAATTTAAAAATAAAATGATGGTGTAGAGAAATTAATTATCAAAGACTGTCAAATAGTAGCTAAACAGGATTTATATTTCAGATTCTATACTACACTATTAGTATTGACTTTCCCATCTTATCTTTCAGCAAGCATAACTTGTTTCATCAGGTTTTTTTTTTTAAGATTGCAAATGTCAAATTAAGTTTGTATTAAATATCAAGTAACATATTCCTTCAAAGTGGAGCCCATACGAAAGATAATTATTAGTCTGGAAGATAAAATTCCTTAAAATATTTTAATGCATGCAATTAAAGAATTTGATTAGTAGGACCTCTTGAATGAAGTTAAAAGAATTGCTTTATAAATCTTTAGGCTATGAGAGGTGGCTAGTGATATTCTGATTATATATTTTGTAAAACCAAATATATGAAATATGTATATTGTAATGTTTATAGTAGTATTCCCAAATCCAGTGGATTATTATCCAAAAGCACCATGCCTGCAAGAGATGGAGTCACATGAGTGGGGGTTGCAGTTGTTCTGCACATGAATTTCTGCCCTGAAACAAATAGAGAAACTTGCCTGCAAAAGGGCAATGCGTCCGATTCTGGAATTAAAAAGGCAGTTGTGGAAAGTATTGTGTAGACCTTGTGTGTGTCTGCTTCACAGATTAAAATTGCCTCTTGCTAAGCCGTTTCTGTACATCCCCAAATTTGAACATACTCCTGCCTTTCAGTAGACGACAGTGTAGAATCAGCTTTTTGAAATCATGTGCATTGAAGAACAAATACATTTCAACTGTTACACCTTTTCTCCTAATACAGGTAGTCCTCAACTTACAACAGTTTGATTGGTGACCGTTCAAAGTTAAAATGGCACTGAAAAAAGTGACTTATGACTAGTTTTTTACACTTACAAACTTTTCTCCATGGTCATGTGATCGAAATTCGGATGCTTGCAATTAACTCATATTTATGACGGTTGCAGGGCCCGCGGGTCATGTGATCCCCTTCCACGACTTTTTGACATGCAAAGTCAACGAGAAGCCAGATTCACTTAACAATTTGACTAATTTAACAACTGCAGTGATTCACTTGACAACTGTGGCAAGAAAGGTTGTAAAATGGGGCAAAAATCACTTAACAAATGTTTCACTTGGCAACAAATTTTGGGCTCAATTGTGTTCGTAAGTCAAGGACTGCTTGTACTTAACTTGTAGAACTCGATGCACATAGTAAAGTAAGCTTTTGCAGTGTCAGAATTTTAGCAAATCATGCTTCAAAATGTACAGTGGGTTTATATATAATTTCTTCAAATGCTGTATATTCAGAGTTCTCAAATTATTAGAAGTTAACAGTAACATTGTTTTTGAAGTCTATTATGTAAGGGAAAAGTGGTCACTTTAAGAATTGATTGCTTTTTAGATATTTTGCATATCTAAACAAACACAACTAATACTTACTTCCCCATTATGAACATTATTCCCTGTCCATGTTCTATGTAAAATAAAGCCTCTATGATTTCAGTAAGATTTGCTTTTACACTAACTTCTCCAGCATTGAAGCTGAAAGAGGTCTTGGAAACATTTTCTATGTTCAGTGCCTAATCTCTGTTACTATGGAAAACCTGCTGAAAAACCTCTGCCATGTGCACTGCCAATTAGCTCTTAAGTGTGGAGCATCCTATGATCACTCAAGTTCAAACTAGAACAAGTGTCATCAATGATTAAGTTGCCTGGATACACTGTATCTTAAGCCCATGTAGGTATGTAACCTTTTGCATCTATTTAGAAATAAAAGCCCTTGTGATTTTTTTATATATTTGCTTTGGAAAAAAAAATCTGTTCAGATGCTTGGATTTCTCTCTCATTGAAGTTTTGGTGAGCTCAAATGTAGTTTCTATATTACAGCATTTCAGAAACATTATTGAATGTAATTTTGAGAATATAGATTGTGATTCATTATTTTTTAATATACACATCTAAACTAGTGCCTTTTTCCTCACAGTCTGTGTTAGAAGATACTCTTCCTTTTCTCATATGGATTCAGTTGTTCAACACTCTCCCAAATATAAAAGCATATTGCCGCAGCTATTTGATAGAATTGCTTTATTATTTTCCCTTTACTTTGCTAAGAGCTTTCTCTTGTTGAGTGTTTCAGTTGATTTACCTAATGCAAATGATATAAAAAATAAAGCACCCAATGGGAATGGGGGAAGACATGTCTGGTGTCTTTGTTGACAATGTGTCTTGTGAACATTCAATAGGTTTATCCTAGGAAAATGCGGTGTCAGGTGCAAGAAATCAGGAAGGAATGCTTTTCAATTGACTATAGGTTTATTGCATGCCAAACCTCTCTATAAGAACTAATGGTAAAAACAAATTGGCGGTAGATAAGAGTCAGTAGAATTCAAGATGGGCTGGATATAGATCTCTTGTGGGCATGAAGGGATTCAAGACTAATGATGTGTTTTACCCCTCTCAGGTTGAGGCTGGTCATCTACACGCAGACAGTTGAACGTAAATTTTAAAAAGCTGCAGGAGTGGCTTTATTATCCTTTAGTAATCTTGGGTATGATTTGGCTTGGGTATGACTATTTTGTGAAAAGTGTACAAGGAAGGAATGTGTGTGAACGAAGATGTGGGTGAGTGAAATAATCACAGTTGAGTTTGGAATGGTAGTGCACATTGCAGGTTTGAAGGAACTTGAGGCAGCCGAAGGAGTAAGAATGGAGTCCAAAATAATACACTGATTTATTACCACTTAGGATTCCTTGCGTAACAGGAATTGATGGCAGGAAGAAAACAGAAGCATCTCACAATCAAATAGAAATTTTGGAGAACATTATCTGAAAGGAAAAGTATGCTAAATTGAAGACACAATCACTTCCTAAAGAAAGTTTTGGACAGAAAATAAGTTTAAAATCACACATACACAAAGCTATACAGGGAGACCTCAAATTACAAAGGAACTGGGATTGCCATCACTAAGCAATACATTCATAAGATTAATGTAATGTGATCGCACTATTTAACAACAGCAATCCAGGCAGTCTCAATTGCTCTTGTAACCCCCAAATGTGCACATCATTAAGGAGGAAGTGGGAGTCCCAGAGATAGGAAATTCAGGGTGTCACATAAGGGTCATGAGGCCTGGTGCAGGCCACGTGTAAGTTGGGGAATGAGGGTACTACAGGCACATGCGAACCCGAGGAGGCCCAGGGAAGAAGGAATAACACAAGGAAAGGAGACTTATTCGAGTGATTTCAAATCTTCTCCATCAACTCTGCTTGTGAAAAGCCAGTAGAGAAGGTCACATATGGTAACCATGGGACACTGTGTCAAGCATCCTGGATAAACCAGACAGGAAACATTACTAAATGAGCTAATTCTACTGCATAAATGGACCCTTGAAACTCTGAAAGTACAAACTTCCTATTGCTGCATTTAATTCCCAGGTCCTTCCTAAATTTCTTCCTTTGACTGATAATCAGGGGGTCCTGTCTCTCTGTTTAGCAGCATCTCTTCCCCTCCTTCCCCAAGGTCACCTGCACATTCCATTACTTTCTGCAACTGTAGTTAAGTGCAAGCTGGTTGCCGAAGCACCAGAATTGCAATTGTGGGACTGTGGAGGCACTGCAATGGCTGGTACTTTGAGGACTGGTTGTAAGTACCCCCTTTCAGCACTGTTGCCCCTTTGAACAGTCTCTGAAAGAGTGGCTGATAAGTAAGGACCATCGGTAGATGCCTGGTTTCCTTGTCTTGTCAATTTCAATGAAAAACAATTCTAAAGACCGTTTTCCACCACAAAATGTGGATGTGACATTATATATAGTATTGTATCTATTATCTGCATATAATATACAGCAAATGGCATTCCAAGAAAAGGCCAGTCCAGGATTAAATGTAGTATTAATTAAATTCTTCAGGAAGTTGAAATTCACACACCTTAAATCTGTCAAGTTTGGAAAACACTGATTTGTCTCTACTACATGCCACTCAAACACCAATCCAGTTAACTGACTTGTGCAAAGTGGGCCTCTATAAATTAATATGCAACCTGCAGGAAACAGATTCCTCAACTTTGTTTCCTTCTTCCTCCTATATGCAAGAAAGGAAAGGAAATTAGGACAATATAAGAAATGTACAGATTTTTATTTTGTAGGAAGCCCAGTGGTGGGTTTCAATTTTTTTTAGAACCTCTTCTGTAGGTGTGGCCTGCTTTGTGGCTTGCCGGTCATGTGACTGGGTGGGAGTGGCCAACTTGTAAAATGTGAAATTCACTTAACGCTGTTGCTTAGCAACCAAAATGTTGGCTCAGAAACTGGCATTTGAAGCATGCAAGTCTTAAAGCTGTCAAGTTACAAACCCCTTGCACCTCTAACCCTTTAGGAAAAAAAAACCAGGGGTGTTCAAACTTGACAGCTTTAAGACTTGTGGACTTTAACTCCCAGAATTCCTCCTCCAGTCATGTTGGCTCAGGAACTCTGGCATTGAAGTGTGCAAGTCTTAAAGCTGTCAAGTTACAAGACCCTTGCACCCCTAACCCTTTAGAAGAAAAAACCCAGGGATGTTCAAACTTGACAGCTTTAAGACTTTAAGGTTTAGATAGGTCTCTTAGAGGCAGGCAGGGCAATTTTTGAGCCAGCCAATCAGAGAGCGGTGGGCGGGGCTAGTGTGCTGCGGACAGGCGGAGGGAGGGGGCTTCCAAATGGCATGGTAGATTTGTGGAACCTCTTCTATAGAAGAAGGTTAGAACTGGCAGGAACCCACCCTCTGTGAGGAAGCCCCACAGAGTTCTGTAACTAAGAACTGAGTTTGTGCTAGCTTCCTTTTCCTTCCTCTCTCCCTTCCATGTTTGCACCACAGAAGTTCTGTTGCTTCAATAGCTGTTTTTTTCAAAATCCTCCTCCTCCTCCTGAAAATGTCTATGGAGATTCTCACTTATCTAGGTGGTAGTTGTCCCAAAGGTGCTTTTTCAAGAGGCAACTGGGCTTTCTGAAGAAGAAGCTTCTTGGATGAGAAGCGAAATATCTTCAGTCCAGTTGCCTCTTGGAAACGGAACCTTTGGGTTCCCCTGCAGATCTTTGGGGATGAAGAGGTTCTCCATTGCAGAAGGCTGACAACAGGAGACAGAATTACTGCGCTCATTCTCATTCCACCACTAAGTGAATTCCTTTCTCCTGGCTCTTCCTTTAAGCTGTTGCATTCTTCCTTTGTTTCCCTTCCAAAGTATCTTCCTACTGGATTTAGATTCCTCGCCGAGTAAGGCTTGGATTAACTGCTGTTGTGTCCAACTTTAGCATTCAATGATTCCTGTGTGAATTGTATTTATAGTAAACGTTACATGTCTGCACATACGATGTGTTGGTAACCACTTGAGAATAATGCTTGTTTTCCGTTTGGGTATGTTTGGTAATCTTCTTTAAACATACACCTTTTTTTTTTTTTGCCTATTCCAAGTTTTCTTCACAGGGCACTAACTTTGTTAAAGCAACTTAGATCTAATCACATAGGCCTCTTCCTGATGCTAGCTGTCCCTTATAGCAGTGGTTCCCAAACTTGGCAACTTTAAGACTTGTGGACTTCAACTCCCAGAATTCTCCAGCCAGCAGAGCTCTGCTGGCTGGAGAATTCTGGGAGTTGAAGTCCACAAGTCCTAAAGTTGCCAAGTTTGGGAACCACTGCCTTATAGCAAACCCTGAAAAGCACCCTTTCTTAAATAGCTTTGGTATTTTCTCTTCCCACATGGCCTCTTGGGACACACTTTTTTTTTTTAAAGCAAATCTTCAGAATGAGACCGAATGAGCCAATCTAACTTTCTGCTTTGTTACCCAGAAGCTATAATGCGTAAATGCAATCTTTCATAAATGTCCTGAAATCATAAAGCACTTCACTGCAGCTGTCTTTTAACTGAGGAACAGTCAGCTGAGGCCACTTTACGTGCTTGCTTTCATGTCTTAATGGGATAGTTCCTAAATATTTAGTCATCAGCATTTACTTGCTGAGGCAACAGTTGTATGGAGTTTCAATTCCTTCTAAGTCCCAGCTGTGTAGCCAGCCAAGGAGACTCCTGAAGGTTAAATCTACAGCTGACGGTGTGGTGGGGGGAGAGAGAAGAGAAGAAGAGAAAAAAAATGGAAGATTACTTATACTAGGATTAGGGAAAATGTAAAGCCCACTCTAAAAAATCATGCTAAGCTACTCTCGCCGTGCAGCCTTATCTTTTATGCAGGCAAGCAAGCGCATGGACTGTAAAATCTGGTAGACATCTTTCCTCCCAGGGCAGCCTTCATTCAAATTGAAATACGGAACCACTTGAGCCATTATTGCCAAGGAACGTGACAATACCTCAATAAGGAACATATTAGCATCCTGAGCAAGAAAATGTTCAGATTCTGCTGGGTTGTCACACTGATTAGTAAGACACCTTTTAAAATAAGTGCTTGCCTGAATTGCCTGTGCGAATCCTAAATTCATTGAGGGGGAGGGCATGGTTGTTCATTGGCCTTTTCGTGTCTCTTTCCTTCCCTCCCCCCATGCTAAGAGTTATAGCAGTTAGACTTATATACCGCTTCATAGGGCTTTCAGCCCTCTCTAAGCGGTTTTACAGAGTCAGCATAACTTTCCTTGCTTCTTAATAAAATATAAGAAGCTGCAAGTGACTCCCAAAGCAATATCCAGATGTTTTCTTCTTATAGATTTCCCCCTTCCTGTGGTGACTTCTCTCTGGGTTTCATTACCACATAGCACAGATGTGGTATCTCGCAATAAAAGCTAATTTTTGAAAGAAAAGAAAAAAAGCAAGTAACACTTTGTTTTGTAAAAAAAACCATAAGCCTCACAAAGAACACCTGCAGGTTCAAAACGTAAGTTTCAAGACCTTTCAACTTTTTTGATAAGAGCACACTGGAATCTCATCAAAATGAAAGGGGCCAGGCAACAATTCCTGCCAATTTTTAGAAACTTAAGTTGCTCTTGAAGCTGCCCTTCACAAGAGACCTTTTTAAAGCAATTGAACTAAATATGACTATTAGATTATGCTCTTCCTTTTTGTGGAATCTCAAGAAGTCCTAAATATTATTTCAGCAGTGAACGCTGAAGCACGCGTACAGCGAACCAGTACTAACTGGTTCGGGAACTCACCCCTGCGTATGCCCCTTGAATTGGAATACGTGAATGAGGTCCTACAGTGTGATATCAGTCAATCATTTTGAGAATATTTGAAGTGGATAATGGAACATTTGAATTCACATCCAAAGCAAAACAGACTTGCTTGGATTCATGTTTAAACTGAAATCAAAGCACATTGCTTCATTCAAAAACCAATCAAACCAGCTACTCTGGGCTCAAAAGTGTTTTGATTTAAACTGTTTTGCGCATTCCTTATAAGAATTTATTGATGCATTTATATGAGTTTGATTAAAGCAAATGGCATTCAAAAACTAGTTGGCTATAAAAATCACTAAAACGAATGTGCTTCCCACCTTCCTTAGCTGATATTTGATATATTTGAGATTAATATCAATCCAATATCAATATTTAAAACAAACTTTTAAAAAGTCTTATGCAAAGAGACTGCTTTAACCTTTAATTTTGTTGGGGCTGCATCTTTAATCTGATTCAAGAGTTAAGACATACTATCAGCGAAGGAGTGAAATCAAGGTTTTTATCAGGTTTTGTCATCTGGGTACAAATATTTTGTGCAATAATGGTTAAATTTACAGTCATATTCGTTATTTAATCTATTCTTATCTTAATACCAATACCTTAAGTGTCTAATGCTATAACAACCCTCTTCTTGATTTATTTAACTATTAATACATTTTTTATATTTTACACATCTACTTTTATTACTAATTGTTATATTTATTCTCTAACTATCAATAAAATGATTCCCATGTAGTATAATAATCAGTTTGTTCTTCCTCTTTAATTAGCATTGTTAATCTGTTCATTTCTGCACATCCTAATATTTTCCTAATCACATTTTCCTCTGTTAAAAATCTCTTCACTTTTCCAGTTTTGTGCAAATACAATTCTAGCTGTGGTTATTACATGGATAATCAAATACACATTTTTTTTTGCTATAAGTTTCTGATAAAATTCCTAACCCTAGCCCTATGTTTGCATTCTAGCATCCTTGCAGTTTTATATCTCAATAATCCTATGGAGGAGGGCTATGTTGAAAGGGAGAGGCTACTTTTAAGCCACAGAGTGAGCTTGAGAGCAATGTCTCTCATTCGTCACTAAGGAGCCATTCAGATTTTTTCCTTGTTCATACAGGATGTGCTAACTTGCATTGATGAGTGGGAAACGATAGAGCCACAATCTTGTTAGGATCACCTGCCCAGGTTCTGCCCTGCTTTGGCAAAAAATATTAGTCAAACTAATTTTTTTCCCAATTAATTGATGGAGTTTAGTGCGAGCCAAGACTTAGTTCCTTTACAACAAAGTTGCTCTGTTGATGGCCCAGATGTCCAGCTCTTCCTATGCTTAATGAGGAAACGCTGTGCATTTAGATATTTTATCTTACAGGATAGCATTTGTTTTCAGATAAGCCCGACAAGCAACTGATGGTGTCATCTACTGAAGTCATTGGCTGGGATCCAAAGTGCTGTTCATCAGTCTCCAAATTGTTTCCAAAAGCTGGGGAATTTCCCAAAGGAGTAGCTATAAGCTACAAACCTACAAGGCTGGTATGAGAAGATGAAGAATGGAGAAACTACTTCTCTCCTGGGCCATACTGCCCATGAGTCTATGATACAAAGTTAGAAAGTCTCAAATGTTCTGTAGGGTTATTGGAAGAATAAAATCCTAAATGCTGGTATGAAGGACATGAAGCGGTGTTTGCATTTCTTACATCTAAATAGAATTTTATAGCATGGTAAATATGCTGATCTCAGTAGAATTCCTTTGAGTTTGAAAATTAATTATCAGACACCTACAATTCAGCTAGGAATGTGAAAGGAAAGGGAGGGAGGGAAGGAAGAAGAAAGAAAAGAAAGGAAGCAAAGAGAAAGAGAATTACCCTAAGACTGGAGCATTGGCACTGCCATAGTAGATCATCCTTTTAGACAAAACTGTTTTACTGGATGAAGACTAATTTATGCAATAGTTTTCCAGCCTGTTTGTTTTATAAAGAATGACACCAGTTCAATTATTTTATCCAAACCATCAAAATGTTTATACATCTTCAACTTTAGAGAGATTCCAGCTCTTCTTGGTTTTTTGGGGGATTAGATTCTAAACATTTTCAGCTTTTGGAAATCCATGTTCCAAAGTGATTTGTTATGTAACATAATGGGAACACACAAATACAAGCCTAAGACAGTGGCATTTTCACAACATGTGCACTCGTGAATATCTTGGCTGTTATTTGACCAAAGGGAAAAAAGGCAAAGTCTTTCTGTAGTCAAGCTTACCTCCTGATATGACTGTGTGATTTCTTGATAGTGATATGGAATTTGAAGATGTTGCCTCTTTCTGGGTTCTCTCTCTCTCTCTCTTTCTCTCTCTCTTTTTTGTCTCTCTCTTTCTACCTCCCTCCCTCTCCCTCCGTCTCCCTCCTTCTCTCTCTCTCTCTCCCTCCCTCTCCCCCCCTCTCTCCCCCTCCCCAGTTTCTGACTCTTGGCTAGTTTATAGCCCTGGGATTCCTCACTAGTCCCCATCCAACTAATAAATAGTCCGATTTTTAGCATCAGCCAAACTCAACTTGGGACACTTGATAATAGATCCCAGGAAACTAGGTTTAAGTCCATCATTTTAGTCTGGACCTGACCTACATCCAAGGTTCTGACCTGACTAATTTTATTTCTTCTGTATTCTTCTCTGCATGAAATATATTACCACTGCGCAAGCCATCTTCCAAGAATCAAAATGATTGTAGTGGGATATAAATGCAACAAATAAAGCAATTAATCCCAAAGTGTTCATATACTATCAGAAAAACATAACTTCTGCCATTTCAAAGCCTTAGTTATCTACAGGACTAATCAATTAAACCTCTTTTAATACCCACAGGGAAGCATGCGATTTCCCCAGTCCTTTATACCAAGTCTTAGTGCTTCCTATCAAGAGCAGAATCCAAAGGGAAGGTCTAAATATAAGATATTCATATTATTATTATTTAATTCATGCTGTTTTGTGGAATAAGGATCCTCATCTGGTCCTCGGAAAAGCTATTCAATCACCTGTTGGCATTGTTAACCATCTCATAAACTCTACAGTGTATCCTTATAGTATACATTTAGAAGATGACTCTGTATTGGCTACAGCCTGTTGTCATTTTTAAAGCTTTTTACAAGCTGTGTGCACTTTAATTGTCTTCATAAAACTTTGCCTGAACCCTGGTGTCTCAATGTCTCCCTTCTTTTCCTCTTCCCACCCACCTCTTAGGAAAGCTTTTCTCTTTTATGTAGGCAGCAAAGTGACTTTTTAGAGCATGGTCTATTGGGAATAATCAGCAATTGTCATGTAAACGTTTCTCCACTCGCAGGGGATAGCAACAACCTGTGGTTTCTGGGTCTTCAGTTTAGCAGAAACGGTCTTCTTTTGATTATCTGTTTAATCTCTCAGAAAAGATCTATGCAAACATAGTGGTAGTACCTTTTGGAGAAGTGGTAAATCATTTGATATACGATTATTGTTCTTGGGATCTTAAGTGAAACATCCACCAAACATGCCTTGTTTAGTTCCTTATTTGAATTTGAGTTTAATATTATTTCTGCCCGAGTACCTAATGAACTTTGTCAATAAAGTAAGCCTCTTTGGTTACATCTCAAAAATGGCTTGAAGGGCCGGGAATAAAACAATCTTTTTTTTTCTTGTAAAAGTTTTATTGATGCGATATGCTTTCAACAATAGATAAACAGAACATTTATAACCTTTTGTGCTACTTGTAATTTTAAAAGCTGGATTAAAGAAAATACATAGAAATGTAGTAATTGCAAGCCATTTAAGCAGCTCACATTTACTCAAGGACAGCTGTAGGACTTGAAGTGGGTGTGCCTAGTGTTAGAACACTAGGAGCACCTAGACACTGGAAACCATGGTGGCTGTTTGGAAAGATAGTTTATTGGTGGACAGGACCACATGGTTTGAGGTCCTGGGCAAAAAAGCATCTTTCCATACAGTCACCATTGTTTCCAATGTCTTTCTCCCCACTTGGAACTGAACCCAGATGGGCATTTCTTCCAACACTAGAAATTCAATTTTGCCATCATCACCAAAGCTTGAAACACAAATGAAACAAAAACCTTTAAAAGTACATTTCCGATACCACCTATGTTAACTTAGAAATAAATCCAACTTGATTTGGGGGAGGGGGAGAATTTTATGTGAATGGCAATAAGATTGCAACCTTTTAAAAATTTATTTACTATGGTGAGGATTAGAGACACGTGTAACCAAATAGTCATTGTTAAACAACATTTTAACAAACTAGCAAGGATTACCAGATTCAATAGAAAATCCATCAATGAGTTCTCATGTTTTGACTTTTGATTCATAAAATGAGCTTACCAATTCCCTTCCATCACGAGGAACACATGATCCTAAAGTATTTGTATGCAGAATCAAATCATACATCCAATAAAAATAACAAAAATCCACAATGTAAGAAACAATAACTATGAAACTCAGAAGATGTTGCATTCTAGAATGTAGATATTATACATTGCAGTTATTATCACTTCCACTAAATACAAATAATGTAGCCTAGTTACTGTGAGCCTACAGCTGTTTGCAATCTACCAAGCTAGACAACCATTTGTTGAGACCTATCATGAGAGTCTATCAGAGTTTTGCTTCCTGGGACTGCAAAACTAGAACCACTGCCAGCTATCCAGAGTTTTTGTATTTAAACAATGTGTTATGTTCAACAGAGAGGGTCAAATAGGGTGGAGGCCTACTACAAGCCAATGACTATTTAATAGATTCCAGAATTATTCTTAAGCATCTAAGATCTGCAGAGGCTTACTATAGTAGTTAAAGCCTTTCCTGATGGGAAGTACTTATTAGGGTACTAAAGTTAAAGAAATTCTGTAGGAGAATATATTGTAGGTGTTGGGTATGTGGTGTAATAGGTATCTATGAGTTGAAGTGCTGTGAATAGTTGGTCTTTAACAAAGGAAATTTGCAGGGATGAACAGATGTCAAGTGAATGTGGTCACTGAAAATTAAGTCTCCTGTGTTTTTATTTTTTAGAAAAGTGTTTCTCAATCTTGGTCACTTGAAGATGTCCGGACTTCAACTCCCAGAATTCCCCAGCCAGCATGGCTGGCTGGGGAATTCTGGGAGTTGAAGTCCAGACATCTTCAAGTGGCCAAGGTTGAGAAACACTGTTTAAGAACATTATTTCTCAACCTATTCTTTAAGATGTGTGGATTTCAGTTCCCAGAATTCCCTAGCCAGCTCTGGGAGTTGAAGTCCACACATTTGAAATTTTCCCAAGTTGAGAAATACTGCTTTAGAGGGAATTGAGCCGAGGTGGCGCAGTGGTTAAATGCAGCACTGCAGGCTACTTCAGCTGACTGCAGTTCGGCTGTTCAAATCTCACCGGCTCAGGGTTGACTCAGCCTTCCATCCTTCCGAGGTGGGTGAAATGAGGACCCGGATTGTTGTTGGGGGCAATATGCTGACTCTGTAAACCGCTTAGAGAGGGCTGAAAGCTCTATGAAGCGGTATATAAGTTTAACTGCTATTGCTATTGCTAATTGGCCATGGTGCATGTTTTCTATGCAGTAGATACCAGTTTCATACTCTGCATAATGGCAATGTGCAAAACAGTAGTCCTTAACGTATTACAACAATTGATCCCAAAAATTATGTTGTCAAATGAGACAATTGTTAAGTGAGTTTTGTCCCATTTTGCAATTTTTCTTGCCAAAGTTGTTAAGTGAGTCATTGCAGTTGTTAAGTTAGTAACAAGGTTGCTAAGTGAGATTTTCTTGTTACAAAAGGAGATCCCATGACCCCGGGACACTGCAACCATCATCAATATGAACCAGTTGCCAAGCATCCACATTTTTGATCCTGTGACCATAGGGATGTTGCAATGGTCATAAGTGTGAAAAATGGTCATACATCACTTTTTTCCAGTTCCATTACAAGTTTGAACAGTCATTCAATGCACTATTGTAAGCTGAGGACTATCTGTAGTTGAAATAATGGACAGCCATCTATCATTGACAAACAAGTCTCTGCAGAACTGAAGATTTCGAGGCAAGATGATGCTTGGTGAAATGAGAAGGTGCTATTGGTCTTTGTCAGAGAATATTCATAGACTGGAATAGGCAACAAGGTCAGCCAATGAATAGATATGGCAATCGGGTCAGCCAATGGGGGCTTTTTGGAAACTGAAACAGTATTTGCTGCAGATAGCTAGGAGTCCGGGGATGGCTTACTTCTGTACTCTAGCTCTGAGTTTGTGCTGAGCTAAAAACTAGTCTGAGCTCTGAACTGAAACCGATCTCTCCTCTCTACCACATTGGAAGAGCCATTTTTGGTATTGTACATGACTTATGTGTTATTATGTATATAAAGAGAAGTTAATGAATCCTGCTGCATCAGTTACCTGTGTGTGCTTTCTGGATTTGATTGCTGCAACAAACTCTGAAAGTCTTCAATTTAGTAAATCAAACTTCCTGCTAGATCCCTTTCAACTCTATTGTTCTATCTTCCAAGTTCCATGTTCCACATTCCATGTTCTAAGTGCTGTGTTTCATGTTCTAAGTTCTATGTTCTACATTCTAAGTTCTACATTTTACGTTTCAAGTTCTGCGTTCTATATTTTAACACACTTTCCTGAGATGACATGGCAAATGTGGAAGGCAACTGTACAATACCACAAAGCTGTGGCTATTGTAACTACAGAGAAGTGCTACAATTGTTTCTATGCACACTACATCACTTTTTTGGTCTTAAAATTTTAAACACTACACATTTGCAGCAATGGTGGGGTTCAAATTTTTTAACTACCAGTTCTGTGGACGTGGCTTTGTGGGCGTGGCAGGGGAAAGATAATGCAAAACCCCCATTCCCTCCCCATTCTCAAAATGTCCACCACTGGTGGGTTGCTCATCCTGTTCCAACCGGTACGGTTGGAACGGGGCCGGCGGCGTCCTCGTGCACGTGCGCAGTTCACGCATGCGTCTTAGCACCTGCGCGATGCTCCAGCTGCTCGCGGAGAATCGCGCAGGTGCTGTATGTGCCATGTGCCTGCGTGGAAGCACAGAAGCCTTCAAACACTGGTAAGGAGTGCAGGCGGGCGGGTGGGCCCTTCGGCGTTCCCGGAAGTTACTTACTTCCGGGTTCACCGACCAACCGGTCCACGCGGACCGCCACGGACCAGTTGAAACCCACCCCTGATGTCCACTACCGGTTCTCCAGAACCTGTCAGAACTGGCTGAATACCACCTCTGATTTGCAGAGACTATGTGACTCTTCCAAGTTTTGGATGCAAGTGTCCATCAGCCACAGTCACAACAGAGCGAGATGTCCTTGACAATGAGTTGATGATCTTCACTTTCTGCAACTATAGCGAGAGATGTTTTGATCCTGGAGTTTCTTTTGTGAAAAGATTACACCTGAATGGTAATCAGAATTAGTCCCCCACCCCTCTTTTGCCGTTTAGAATAGTGAAACCTAGGAAAAGTTTTGCAGCAGGCTTCTGCTGATCTGCCTAAACTTATCTTCGCTCTTCAGTTTTTAGTTCCTTTTATTTTCTTTCTTTTTGCAAAAAAAAAACATAATCAGGAGACTATGGCTATGATGCAAAGTGGGGACTAATTAGCAACTGGCAATTTGTGTATTTTACCCTGGATCCTATTGCCAGTGGGCCTCCCCTTTAATCTTCTGCTTGACGGATCTTATGTTAAGGCCAATAAAACCAACTGCCTTACTTCAGCTCTTATCTAGCGTTGAGCAATTATCAAGAGGCAATTATCTAACTGCAAGCCCAGTGACCATGAAAGATAAGTAGTGACAAACATACAGCTCTTTCTCTACTTTTCTTCCTTACCTTCTTCTAGAACAGAAAAAAAGAGAGACTGTTAAAATCAAACAGCTGCAGAATATACTCCCTCCCCCGCCCCCTTGGTACAAGCCCTTGAAAAAGTTTCTTGCATGGATAAGTGAGGGATTGTTTTCATCTGTCCTTCCAAATGAAAGACTTTGAGCACATCCGATCCAACGTCCTCGTACAGCTGTCCATCGCATTCCTTGGTAATTCTGCAGAGATCGGAAATTAAAACCGCCAGGAAACAAGGGAGAGTTGACTCTAGAAAGTGACAAACTCCTGGGTCCTCCTTATACAAAACCTGGGAAAACAAGACAGGGATGGTGGCACAGTAAAAAGTCACCCACAAGCTTCCATCATCAGAGAGTTTTCAAAATGAAGCGTAACTGGAGGGTGAAATGAAACACAGGCTAATTCTGGATTTTATCCACTAGATGGTGCAAAAGGAATTCTCACTTCATGCTAGAAAAGCATTCAAAGCTCTTTGGAAGGGCGCATCAAGGCTGTGATGGCAACTCTTAGCCTCCATGAAGGTGCTCATGTTTTATAGCAATAGCAATAGCAATAGCAATAGCAATAGCAGTAGACTTATATACCGCTTCATAGGCCTTTCAGGCCTCTCTAAGCGGTTTACAGAGAGTCAGCATATTGCCCCCAACAATCTGGGTCCTCATTTTACCCACCTCGGAAGGATGGAAGGCTGAGTCAACCCTGAGCCGGTGGGATTTGAACCGCTGACCTGCTGATCTAGCAGTAGCCTGCAGTGCTGCATTTAACCACTGCGCCACCTTGGCTCTTATCCTCAAGCTGCTTCTTTTTTTTTTCTTTTTTAGGCGGACAGTTCAGAAGATGCTGCTTGCTGCTAATGTTTACTTACAAATCAATGTCATACGAAGCAAGTAATCATTACTGGGCAGTTTTAATGTGTTAATTAAATAAATGGATCCAAGCCTTAAAGAGCTGAGTCTAGCAGAGACGGCAGACCTACTTGACGTGCGTTGCTGCCTTTGGAAGGCTTTTAAGCAGTTGCACTTTTTCCCCCCTCCCTGAAATCAATCCAAAATGCAACAGAACTAAACAAAATCCTGTTGATTTCAGCACAAACCAAGTGTGAGTTGAGTTTGAGTTTATTTGTCTTGTATGCCGCCCACTCCCGAAGGACTCCGGGCGGCTCACAATAGACAAGGGAAAGGGAGATAAATAGACAAAGACAACACTTTAAAAAGAACGCAACATTCACAGTTACCGTGGGGCTGGATATTTCACAAGCCCCCCAGCCTGCTTGAGCAGCCAGGACTTGGTGGCTTTGCGGAAGGCCGGGAGGGTAGTAAAGGTCCGGATCTCCACGGGGAGGTCATTCCATAGGGCCGGAGCAGCTACAGAGAAGGCTCTCCCCCGGGGAGTCGCCAGCCGACATTGGCTGGCGGATGGAATCCAGAGGAGACCTAACTTGTGAGATCTAATCGGTCTATGGGAGGTAATCAGCAGGAGGCGGTCTCTCAGGTACCCAGGCCCGATGCCATGTAGGGCTTTATAAGTGACGACCAGCACCTTGAAGCAGGTCCGGAGACTAATGGGTAGCCAGTGCAGCTCGCGGAGGATAGGTGTGATGTGGGTGTACCTGGGTGCACCCACAATCGCTCGCGCGGCTGCGTTCTGGACTAACTGAAGTCTTTGAACACTCTTCAAGGGCAGCCCCATGTAGAGCATGTAACAGTAATTGTGGGCTATCTCTTGTTCCAACCCTCCATGTCTGCCCTAAACAATGGTAGGCATTACAGCTTCATATCTCAAGCCGGTGAATGTTTTCCAAATTTATATTGGGTTTATAGATCAGCAGCTATTTTGATGTCAAGTTAGCAAAATAATGAACAGAGTTGAAATATCTAGAGCCGCGATGGCGCAAAGGTTTGATTGTAGTACTGCAGGCTACTTCTGCTGCCTGCTGCCTGCCTTCAGTTTGACAGTTCGCATCTCACCGACTCAAGCTTGACTCACCCTTCCATCTTTTCGAGGTAGGTAAAATGAGGATCCAGATTGTTGGGGGCAATGTGCCAACTCTGTAAACTACTTAGAGAGGGCTGTAAAGCATTGTGAAGCAGTATATAAGTCTAAATGCTATTGCTATCTACGAGTTAGTTTAAGAGATTGGTCCTTTGGACAGAATGATGAAAGCAGTGTTGCATTGATGTACCACAAGCCCCTTCCCTTTTTTACATGTAAAATATCACAATGTATGCACAATGAGGGAAGGCAACAACTAGAGTTTTAGTATTGTTTATATGATTTGGTCCTTCTTTTGTTCTCCCAACACCACTGTCAACGTATTTGAAGGGCATCATACTAGCAAAGCATTCTGTCAGTGGAGTTGATCTTTTGATTTGATCCAGAGGTGGGTTCCTGCCAGTTCTAACCTCTTCTATAGAAGAGGTTCCACAGATCTAGAGTGCCGTTTAGAACCGGTTCCAGCTCCCTCCCCCCGCCCGTCCGCACATTATCAAGATGAAGAGCGAGAGAAGGAATTCTGGGAGTTGAAGTCCACAAGTCTTAAAGCTGTCAAGTTTGAGCACCCCTGGGGGTTTTTTTCTAAAGGGTTAGGAGTGCACGGGTCTTGTAACTTGACAGTTTTAAGACTTGCATGCTTCAAATGCCAGAGTTTCTGAGCCAACCATTTGGTTGCTAAACAAGAGCATTGTTAAGTGAGTTTCACCACATTTTACAAGTTAGCCATGCCCACCCAGTCACATGGCCGGCAAGCCACTCCCACCCAGTCACATGACTGACAAGTCATTCCCACAAAGCAGGCCACACCTACAGAAGAAGTTCTAAAAATTTTGAAACCCACCACTGATTTGATCCCAATTTTCTATTTCCCCTTTGGACATGTTTTTGGAGCGTAATGGCATGTGATGTAAATGTACAAATTAATTTTTTAATCCTCAAAGATGGCTAGATAATGGCTTTAAGATTTTTGTAACATGTAATAGAAAGCATGCCAGTCCTGATTACTTATGGAGATTCTCAGTCATCCAGGTCATGGTTGTCCCAAAGTTTCTTTTTCCAAAAGGCATCTGGACTTTATTATTTTTTTCCTTGGAAAATATTTCATTTCTGAACCAAGACGCTTGGATGAGAAGCAAAACATTTTCAAAGGGGAAAAAACTCAAGACAGTCCAGTTGCCTTTTGGAAAAAGCACCTTTGAGAAGTGCCAGTCCTGAATTAATTACGAAGGCAACTTTTAAAAAATGCTCGTCCTACTGTGATTACTGACTCCCTTATTTAATGCACTTTTGTTTTTGACAAGCAATCCTAGAAGATGTCTTAATATTATAAAAAGCTCTTTATTCAAAGAAAGTTTCCCATGAGTTGTCCAGATAAGTTTAGAAACAATCAGCGGCTGGAGGAGAAGGAGTGGAAGAATCTGTGGGTGGGGTTAAAAGAGAGATCAGCTTAGAATCCCTACATAGTCATAACCAAACTAAATCCAACCATTCCCTTGAATTCTGTTCACCCTTATCGAACTCCAAGCATGTGCTGACTGTTAGTTGAGAAGATCCCTGTGAATAGGCATGAGTAGCAATAAATCAGTTTAATTGAACTTTCATATGTGGACCAGATCTTTTGTACTTGACAGTGGCCACTTGTCAGGGATTGTAATGATCCTAAAGTCCCCAAGTGGTCAGATTAACCTCATAGATTAAGAACTGCTTCAATTTTAAAATGAATCCAGTATGGACTCGGTGCCAGAAAAATAAACCTTAAAAGGTTGCCCTTCCTTTCACAATAAATAGCCCAGTAGATGTTTCGTATTGATTTGTTGGGCATTTAAAGTGCTGTGTTTTATCTCACTGAACACTTAGCAAATTTGTCATGATTGTATTTAGCAGGGGCAACCGCTCATTATTTATTTCTCCGAACCTTTCCGGCATATTGCGTAAACCCTTATTACACCTTGGGTAAGCCACTATTACAGTATGAAGGAATGATAATGCCTGTTTTGCTTAAATAAGCATGACAAAATAACAACTCTGTTCAGGGGAGGCGCCAGTGGAAGGGAATACCCCATTGCCAAATGCAATTCACTTTGTGGTTGATAAAACTTGAATCCCATTCAAAAAGGTTTGGAACTTCTTGTTGCTGTTTAAATGGGTAAGCATGTTCTCTGGGATTTGTATCTTGTGTCTTGCAAAATCAAGGGAACAATTCCTTGAAGAAAGGGCAAGAAGTGCCCGGAGGAGAGTCTTCTCTGTGGCTGCTCCGACCCTCTGGAACGAACTCCCTGTGGAGATTCGCACCCTCACCACCCTCCAGGCCTTCCGCAAAGCCCTTAAAACCTGGCTGTTCCGACAGGCCTGGGGCTAAAGAACCGTTGCCCCTATCTCAAATGGTATGATTGTTGCGTGTTTTAAATTATGTATTGTTTTGTGTTGTCGTTAATTTGTCTGTATCCCCCTTCCCTGGTTTGAGTTGTGAGCTGCCCTGAGTCCCCCTTCGGGGGAAAAGGGCGGCATACAAATGAAATAAACATTCAACGTTCAAACATTCAACATTCAAGTCTGGGTTCCAAATATTATAATGAAATTCTACTGTATGTATAGTGTGGTCTGTCCATGATGCGTACATTGTTCCTTGGACAATAGATAGCAACATCCAGAGAAAGATGCACATCTAATAATCATTAATCATCATCCTCATCATTTTTGCCATTGTCTAACCACTGCAGGATGAAGGCCTCTTCCACTTGTTCCCAACCAATATGGTCCTGAGCTTTTTTTTTGGGGGGGGGGCAACTGGGCCCACAATACCTGCTGATGTCATCAATTCATCTTGTTTTAGATCTGCTGTGGACCCTTTTTATCAAGTGGGACCCATTCTATGACTGCCTTGTGATCCTATGTGATCAGCCCATTTCCATTTCAATGCTTTTACTTTCTTGATGATATCGTCTACTTTCGTTTGTTCTGTAGCTCATGTGCAGGCAATCATTACCATTATCATCTTGAAAAAGCTAAGTAGGGCAACCACTAGGAAATACCAGGGCTTTAGGCTAGACTGGAAAATCAAAAGAACATCCTAGGAGAAGGCAAAATTTATATTATTGTACTGTCAAGAAAGCAGTTTGGATGTATGTGAAGCCACCAGAAGTTATGCTGAACTTTAGAAATGCTTCTCTTTTACTTTTGATCCATGGGAAACGAAAAGACAGATAGCTCTTAATGCTACCAATTAAAAGGAATGAATGTATCTATTCTGCTTTTCTCTCTTTCCTAATGATTTCACACTAAGTTAAAAGAAGAAGGGGTTGGGAAAACAGGCCAAGAAATCCAAAGTGAATATTGCTTTGGCCCTCTATAATATTAGATTTCTAGCTCAGAGCAACTGGAGGCTCTTTGTTTCAAGAGTTACATGTAATGAGAATTATTACCCAGCAGTAATCATTACAAAGGAAGCAGTGGCTCAGTGGCTAAGACGCTGAGCTTGTCGATCAGAAAGGTCAGCAGTTTGGCAGTTCGAATCCCTAATGCTGCCTAACGGAATGAGCTCTTGTTACTTGTCCCAGCTTCTGCCAACCTAGCAGTTCGAAAGCATGTAAAAATGCAAGTAGAAAAATAGGAACCACCTTTGGTGGGAAGCTAATAGCGTTCCATGTGACTTCGGTATTTAGTCATGCTGGCCACATGACCACAGAGATGTCTTCGGATAGCGCTGGCTCTTTGGCTTTGAAACGGAGATGAGCACCGCCCTCTAGAGTCGGGAACAACTAGCACATATGTGTGAGGAGAACCTTTACCTTTAACCATTACAATCATTACAAAGTCAGTCACATTTGTTTATCTTTCTTGATCATGGGTTCCTTTTGTGTTCATTATCTCCATAACAAGTCACTCCTACAAAGTTTCTCCTGCAGTCTCTGTTTTTCTGAGTTATTTTTTCTAGCTTCTATTTAGTTCCATCACAGAGAATAATAAGAATTCTCTCCAAGGAGAAAAACACTTTTTTTTTAGTAAGGTATCTTTAGTTCATGCCCTCCAAATAGAATGGATTACAGTGTCCGGGTTTCTTAATTCGGGAAGTTATTGTCCAATACATCTTGTAGGTGTTGGTTTGGGAAAGACTATAATAGCAGCTACAATGGTCTTAATAGTTAGTCCCTTCTGATCTGGAAGGGAATGACTTGTATATGCTGTGTAATATCTATTTCAGAAGTAAAGAAAGACCGAATTAGATAAGCAATTCATTTGGGTAAGCAAGCATAAAAGGAAAAGCTTAAACATTGCTTTCTCTGAAAATAGTCTTAATATTAATTTCATTTCTGTAACGCAGCACACAACACCTTTTATGCAAAGAAAAGGACAGATTTTGCCATTTGATTATCCCCTCCCTATATGTTTGGTGCTGTTAGGCAGTTATGATTCTCTCAATTGTGAGTCTTTCAGGTTAATGGGTGACAGTCTTACAGATTTAGGCACTTTTAGCCCAGTCTAAAGTATTTAGCTACCTTAACACTGGTGAAGCAAAGGATGACTTTATCTTGTCTTGTGCATAGACTGATGAGGAGACAAGACCAAATAAAAAGGAGAAAACAGAAAATGCCTTGAAACGTGAACCTTCTTAACTCAACCCTAAATCAGAACAAAAACAAGCCATTCCATTGAAATAAATGCAACACATCTTTTATGTAAGAAGTGTGCACAAGCATTCACTCAAATGGAAGTGGTAAAGCAGTTGAACTACCTAGGTATTGTTGGAAGAAATGTCCTTCTGGGTTCAGCTCCAAGTGGGGAAAAAGACACTGGAGGCATGGAGGCTGCTTAGAAAGATGGTTTAATGGTGGACAGGACCGTATGGCTTGAGGTCCTGGGGGAAAAGGTGATCACATGCTTCCAGGTGTTGGGTGAAGAAGAAGAAGGGGCGAGGGAGGGTCTTGCAGGGCTTTTTATAATCTGTTCGGCCCCATCTATCTGCCTCCCGCTCCTGTGCAAGAAATGTATTCTGATTGGTTGTCAGACTCACATGGGGCCATGCAGGGGCAACTCTCTAGGCTGAGTCCAGGTTTAGTTGAATTCTTAGATGCCATGTGGTCAGTTGGGTGAAGGGCTTATACTAGCATGCCTTGATTCCATCACCCTGGAGTTGATGGGGTGGGGTCTTTGTTATGTGAATAGACTGGCTTGGCATCTTAATGTCCCATTGACAAAAAGGGGGGTGGGTGGGCAGGAAGCTGCAGGAATTTACTTTGTGTTTAAAACGTGTTTCTCCCTTTTTCACATCCAGGAAAATATAATATTCTGCCTTTTCAATATTTCCTAGGATATTTCATTTTTCTAGGAGAGGAGTGGGTTTTAACTTCCTACAGTATCTACTGGACTGGTGAACAGGGCTAACAGGTTTAATTATTAATTTTGCCATTGCCTCATTGTGTGTAGCGTGGGTTCAAGGCATACAGGTGATCCTCGAATTAAGTCCTAAATTTATCTTGCTAATTTCTTTAAGGGAGTTTTGCTCCATTTTACAACCTTGCTTGTCACAATAGTTAAGTGAATCTGAATTGACTTTGCTTGTCAGAAGGTTGCAAAAAGTGATCACAAGACCCTGGAACACTGCAACCATCATATATACGAACTGAATGCCAAGCATCTAAATTTTTGATCATGTGACCAGAGGGATGCTGCAACGGTCATAAGTGTGAAAAATGGTCATGTTTCTTTTTCAATGCGGTAACTTTGAATGGTACTAAAAGCACTGTTGCAAGACGGGAACTATTTGTACTTGTTCCCTGGATTTCACAGATTTAATTTATAAAATTTATTGCCTCTATAAAGAATTGCTCGTGTTTTTAAAGGCGTCCCTCCTTCCTCTTCAAATATTAACCCATGTCTACGTTCCATACATTGGAACTGTATCGTCAAAATCAGCTGGTGATGATGTCACATGATGCAGTGCGAGCTGCCAATTCCAGTATTGTTTTTTAGGCGCTTTTTTTTTTTTGGTCTAACTGAATTATCGTGCATCCTCTTAATTGTAGTGAACAAATTACATTTGTCAAGGTCTATCTTGGTAAATAAATAACTGGAGACACATGGATGAGTATTTATGCTGTTCAAGGTCTCTTGTTCCATTTGTGGAAACCAGATGAGCATGAAACAAAAGAGAACTTTCCTCTAAAAGCAATTATCTCCCTGCGTTCCCATCAGGATAATTATATTGCAAGGAATTTTAAGAAGCTGCAGAAGTAGAATTGAATAGTTAAAAGCGACACTGGCTAAATTGTTATGCAAAAGTTAACAGACAGCGCTACCACTGGGCCTGTTTTCCCCTATTCAGAGAAAGTTGCGCGCTACATTGTGCAATGTTAGCATGAAACGAAAGTTGCTTTAGGAAAAATAGTTGTGAAGCATGAGCTAAAAATGTAGAAGAAACCTGTATAAGCTTGGACTTGAGTAGATTCACTTGCTGGAAAAAAAATTGAAAGCCTTTTTCTTTAGAACTTTTATTTATTTATTTTATTTGGTTTGTCAAACATGTAAAAGATAACTGGTATAACTATGAACATAAATATGAACACAGTAAATGGGTACGAATAAATAGAGACAGTAACACAGGGACGGTAAGAAAGTTGGTGCGCTTATGCATGCCCCTTACAGACCTCTTATGAATGGGGTGAGGTCAACAGTAGACAGTCTAAGGTTAAAATTATGGGGGTTCGGGGATGTAACAACAGAATCAGGCATTGACCACTCTGTTGCTGAAGTCATATTTTCTGCAATCGAGTTTGGAGTGGTTTACCTTGAGTTTGTATCTATTGTTTACTCGTATTGAGCAAATATGAGCAAAAATGTGCTTGTATATCGGTCTGACTATTGAAGTAGTCACACCGTAGATGGCGTAGTTCTAGGTTCTCCAAGCCCAAAATTTCAAGTCTGATGGCATAGGGTCTTCTGTTGTGAGTAGAAGAGTGGAGTACTCTTCTTGTGAAGTACCTCTGGACTCTCTCAATTGTATTAATATCCGATATATACTGCAGATTTCAGGCAACTTAACCACAGCTCCTTCAGAACTACTTACCAAACAATTCTTTGTAACTTCAATAATTCTGATTTATTATAATTTGGGTTGGTAAACTCAGGCCAGGATATTCCAACGTTCCTTATTCTTGCCAATGGGACTTCGGCATGTTACCAAAAATGGTAACACTTTTGACTGGGTGTCACACCTTGGAGAACCAAAGAGCCCAACGTAGGAGATCATGAAGAGCACAGCTTCTGGAATTCTTCTTTATCAGGAGGAGCCACCATTCTTTTCTTCTACATAATAGAATAATGTTGCATTTCTGGGTGTGTTTCCATGTTGGATATATGTGTGCACTAGAAAGTACAGAGCAGTCTGTATATGTTCCTTATGTGATCATATGACCAGGAGGAGGGATGGGGTTTTTGGAATAGAATAGCCAGCAGATCTTACTCCATGGAGATGAACTGGAAAACAATCAATACAAAAGTTACGGGTGGCGCAAAGGGCCGTGGAAAGATACATGCTCAGTGTTACAAGACAAGATTTTAAAAAAGCTTGCACATGGATTAGAGCAGGGGTCTCCAACCTTGGCAACTTTAAGCCTGGTGGACTTCAACTCCCAGCTGGCTGGGGAATTCTGGGAGTTGAAGTCCACCAGGCTTAAAGTTGCCAAGGTTGGAGACCCCTGGATTAGAGAACAAACGAAAATATATGATGCCATCAATAGAGTAAAAGAATTGAAATGGAAATGGACTGGTTACATAGCAAGAAGAATTGATGGCAGATAAACTAAGGCAGTCATAGAATGGATCCCACCTGATAAAAAGCATCCACGAAAGAGGCCAACAACATCAGCAAGTATTGTGGGCACATCTTGCAAATGAAAGTTCAAGTCCGTATTGGTTGGAAACATACGGAAGAGCCCTTCATCCTGCAGTGGATAGACAATGACTAGAATGTGATGATGATGAATTGGAATATTTTCCCATGTTTTTCCCCCTCTTTCTCTCTCCTTGACCTGTCTCATCCACAGTTATATCTGGCTCATTTTTTAATTCGATCTCTTTTTTTCTGGCTTTTTTCTAATCCCAAATGTGGTCTTGTTTTGGATGGATTGGACAGAATCCTAAGCCCCTTTACATAATTTCTTTTAAAAATTGTATAGGGGGTGGAATGAATAAACATGAAAAAGTTAGCTAATGCCTGGAATTAATCCTGCTTCATCAATAGATCAATCAAGTGAACACTGACATATTAATATATTTCTAATACTTTAAACATTCAGTATGATTCTTAAAAACAGGAGGGGAAAGGTTGGAGTAGAAGTTGCTTTTAGTCTTCAAAGAACATTCACACTTCACAGAACAAGTGTATATTCTCGGTTCACTTGAAAAAAAAACCCTTAAATACAATTTAAGGGAAAAAAAGATTGTAGGGGAAATTTTCTTGCGTATTTTGAATGTAAAGGCCATTTTCATCAAAGATCTTACAGTAGCATCCTCTAAGACTTCTCAGATGAGCATTCTCATCTTAGAGATGGATATTCTTACCAAAGCAATCTATTTAACCAGGCTAGTTAATGGTTCAGCAGTATACATATTGATTGAGTAGCTACTGAAATCTTGTCTACACGTTTAGCCAGCAGCAATTAAAACTAATTCTGGTAATATGGATATCCCAGCTATCATTTGCAAGCAATGTGAAATCTAAGTCAGGATCAGGAGCATTTTTAATTACAAATTGTCCTGCAACTGTCACCAAGAAATGTCAAACAGATGCTCACTCCATTTAGGGATCAATTCCTTCCTTAATCTTCAGGCACTCAGAGAGTTATGCTGTCCTAATGCAACAAGAGCTCTCTGATCATTTCAGTGCTGCCATTATCTTAGAATAGGCTCCCAAATTATCTCTTCTTTTTTGTCTATCAATCATCATACAGATGTTTACCCACGAAAGGCTGAAACTATATCCGAGCTGCAAAAAACAGGATGACCACTAGATGACAAGAGAGGAAAAGAGAAAGACAAACCAACACTCTAGGACTTCACTGTCACCTAGAAGTAGCTCCAATTTTTGCTGTCCAAAGATGATAGCCCTAAAATAACAAGTAATATTGTGTAACATTTCCGTTGGTCTACTTTTGACTAACCCTATTCAATGAGGCATAAGTGCAAACACTCTGGATTGAATCTTAATGCAATAAAAGAACTGCTCCAAATATATGGGGTGTCACACCTGCAGTCATCTTTTCCTTTGGATCTTTGCCACACTTTCTATTATTCTACTAAGTAGCCATAACAACATTCTTTCTAGAAAGTCAAGGTCATCCTTTGTCTTTGAACCTCCGCACCTGACCGGAATTGGATGGGTGAAACTGCCAGCATGGAATTGGGAGATTGGACCATGTGGTGGACTTGTGGGTGTGGGGGCAAGATCTGGAACTTTCAACTAGGTTGGGAAAACCGGGAAGCTTTCAGATTTGGGTTTTCTCAGATATGCCAACATGACTCTCTTAATAAATTGGAACTTTGAGCAATACTTTGCCTTGGACTCTGATTTACTTTTGGATGCTATTTGGAACCCTGACATGGGTTATTTCATATTAAATGACATAAAATAATCACATATCTTTGTGTGTGTAATCAGAGACATTTAACTGAACAATGCATTTCAAAAAGACAGCAAGATAAGGCATTTACTATAGGCCCAAGATCGGCTTATGTCCATTTCTACTTCTCATAGGCATCCAAAAGAAGTTTGGGTGTAGCCTAATAGTGGGGACTGGAATATTTAATCAAAGCACCTAAGATTTTCCAAATACTTATGCAAAATGAAAAGAGAATGTGTAAAGAAGAGGAGAGCAAATATACATAGTTCTGCTCTTCATTCCTAAGCCAATGGATGGCTCATTGCATGGTGGATAGTGTGTTCTTCCTAAGATACAGGATGTGCAGCTTCTTAGGATATCATATCTCTTCCAGTTTGAAGAGGTCCATTAAGGATGCTATTCTTAAAGGTCATTTCTATTCCACTCTAGTTTCAAGCATCATCATGGCAGTGGAATGTTTCTTTTGTCTGAGCTTGACACTACACAAATAATTGTTCTACGTCCAGCTGGGGAAGCTTATAATGGAGAAGTTAAATGCTTTAGCTTTTCCTCTTGATTATGGACAAAACTAATAACCTACACCCACTGTGCTGAGACAATGTATTATGATTTTAGTATGCATATGCCAGCCTTCAAATCAAAAGTTTTCCCATGGGTGATGTCTTCTGTGGCAATTCAGCAGAGAAAACGGATCAAACCGGGCACTTGATTCTTTAGCTGATGGCTAAGTCAACAATGTATTGCTCTTCAGCTTTCCAATCCCATTATAATTACGAGCTGACTACAGGGATATGGGAATCCATCTTAAACTGAACCAAACCATTTAAATTAAAATCAAATTAAAAACAAGCAAACAAAATAGTTGTACTATGGAATTTGGCGGTAGGTTTCCTGATTATGTACATTTTAATGAATTATTGTCCAGGAATGAATAATGTTCATGTATGGTTTACCGCAGATTTAGCATACAACACATCTGCATTTAACACATTTTTATGAAGAATCTCTAAGTGAGATTCTTACCAAGGTAAGATGTAGAATCATAGGACAGAAAGAGATCTTGGAGGTCTTCTAGTCCAACCCCCAATCTGCACTGAGGTATATTTAACCTCTGAGGCAACACTTTATATCCTGCTTGTTAGTAATATAACCAAATGTTACAGACCAGTGATTAGCTTTAAACAATGGAGACAGAATTTGGAAGATCAGTTTATATTATAAACTAGCTGTTCCCGGCCATGCGCTACTGTGGCCCAGTCTGGGGCAGTGGGTGAGTGCTGCCATTGGTCAGGACTCAGGGCTGCTGGGCTGGGCAAGGCTGGTTGGGGGAGACGGCGCCGAGGCTGTCGGCCTTGTAGAAGTTGTTGAGCATCTCCTCAGAAGAGCTGCGCTCAGGCTCCCCCAGGTCGGTGGCCCGGGAGAGTGAGATGTCCAGGATCTCGGAGGAGGAGAAGTCCTCGGTGTGTCGCCTCACAGGGCCCCCAGGGGCCGCCCCAGCCCCGCTGCACCTCAGGCTGACACACCCCCGTCGGAGGTGCCTTGGCGAGGCCGTAGTTGGCTCGCTGTGAGGGGGGGTGGAGAGCGCGCGTGGCCAGCTGGGCTGAGGAGACGCTCCGCCTCCACCTCCTCTGGAGGGCGGAAAGGGAAAAGGGTGCAGCCGCAGCCCAGCCACACATATAAAAGTACCGTCAGGACGAAGCTGGAGAGAGGCCAAACTGTTCCGAATATACTATACTCACTAAATGAACGCTATGGTAAACGACACAACGCAATGTCACACAAAATAATTAAATCAAAATGAAAATAAATCAAGATCTATGAAAATTCAATATAACAATGCAATCGGAAACATTGAAATGGAATCATGAAATATTTAGTATAGTGTGTGTTGCCTTTATGTCCACCAGATGGTGGTGGTTTTCAAAAAAGCATGTTTTTACAGAAAATCATGTTTTTACCTGTCACAGGTGTGACATCTATGTAATATACATATATAAAAACGTTCATGTATTTGAATGCAACGTTGTGTCAAAATTTCAAAGCAATCGGTGAAGAACCTTCGGAGATTAGCGATTTTGAACAAACAACCATTACGTTTTTATTTATATAAGATTATAAATGTGTTCCACAGATTTTTGTGTAGCTCTGCAACTGAAAAAGAAGTGGGTTCATGAGACATTGTGCTGCTAACTTTGTGCTAATAACTAAGTTAGTTATTAACAAAACTCCCAGTAACTATGAAACTGGATTTGTTGTTTATAGACGTACAATTGTGTAGATGAGCCATGAAAAATAGTCTCCACATTATCAATAAATAATCCATTGTTCCGCTTGCAAAACTCCCCCTCGTTTTTGAGCTCAAAACAGATTTGACATTGCTGAAATTATTCCCAGTGGGATATTTTTTAAAATTCCATTGTATTTGGATTATAGTTTGCAACTGTGCTCCCCCAACATAAAAGTAATTGGGATAGGAAAGCAGAATAAAGAGGAACTGTATTGTAAGGAGAATAAGTTGCACATTGAATCATGTGCTGTATGAGTGACTCAGACATAACAGCACTGAGATAAAACTTTAGCTTAGACAATCCCCAATTTGTTGGGGGTGGAAGGAAGCTGGGACACTGCTACAATTCATTTTCTTTATCATGAATCTCTTTCCACCGTTGGCTTTTAAGTTCTGTTCCTCCATCCTTCTTGGCCTTCCCTGTTTAGCTACAGCACATTAACTCTTCTTGAAGTATAAATTGGAGGACAGCAAGTGCCAGCCTTTTTTTTTTAATGGTTTCCAAACACTTTGGAATTTCCTGCTGGCTATATTAAATTGGCCAACAACTTTGTAATTGTCTAAAAACAGTTGGTTGACATTTCTTTCCACCCATGTTTTCAAAAGCTACTTGGCTGAAATGCTGCTTCTTTCTTTTTCTTTCTTTCTATCTTTCTTTAAAGTTAAATCAAACCAAACTGTATCTTGCAATCCTTATGTTTTTTCAGGGTGAACCATGCTTTCATATTTATGACTGAACTCTCCTGCAAGAGACAGTTTTAAATCTATGGTGAAAGAGAAGTTATGTTCCTTTCAGTGATTTAAGAGTAAGAGCAGGAAACGAGTAATTCTGATTCCAAATCAGGAATCACTTAAAATAAGGGTCATGTGATCCTCAGCTTCAGAGTATTTTATATATGTATTTTTTTTTAAAAAAATTCCTGAGTAGAAGATTGGGGGGAGGGGGAGGGAGAACCATAGTTGATGAAAGTTAATTATTGCTTTATTTTTGCCTACCAAGAATTTAAACAAGCATCACAGCATTTATCTAGCCAGTTCAGGTACATCTCTAAATCAATGGCTCATAAACAGGAATCCTCTAGTTGTGTTGAATTGCTTCTTCTTCCATCCCGAGAAATAATGGCTGAGTGACAACTGGACACAAACATTGATTATGTTGGTTGTTGTTGATGTCAATTGTAGCCCAACTCATCCACAGTTGATCTCTTTTCAGAAGATTAATCTGTAGACCTTGATCATGCTTTCTAACTCCAAACAAAGGTATTTCCCCTGGAGATTTATTTATTAAACTTATTCACTGACTATCTTGCTATCATTCACAAACTGAACTGTCCCCTTTGACCTACAAATCATGTAATCTTGCCTGTCAGAATCAATGTGTTTATCCTCTATAATATTTACAGATAGTTTTCAGTTAACAACTGCCATATTTAGTGATTTTTCAATGCACAACAGTACTGAAAAAGTAGGTTTATGACCAGTCCTTGAACTTACTATGGCTACAACATCCCAGGTTCTTGGAAACACCATTTGTGGCCTTCACAGCCAGCTTCCAACAAAGTGAATGGGGAAGCTGATGCTGTGTCAGGCCCCAAAAATGACACATGAAGTTACTTGTGAGTAGATTCCTTAATTGTTCTTCACTTATAAATAGACTCTTGCCATACTAAAGCAACTATTTGTATAATTAGAAATATACTCTGGGACTTACTAGGGAGGAGCCATTTAAACCTCCTTCCTGCCACCAAACTTTCCAAACTTCAATGCCTCTTTTCCCTCTCAAATATGCTCTTCCCTTCTGGGAATCCAGACCACATTCCACCACAGTTTTAAGTCATGATCACATGACATCAGGTTTAATAGCTGTGGGCGATCCACTGAATGATGGCAGCAGAAATCATGTGGTGTTTTGTGTCATTTTAGCAATGGATTTGCTGACCATTAAGTGAGGAATACCTGTATTTTTATTTGTTTACATAGAAGTTGACAACAAGGCTCATGCAATGAATAGGGTCAATAGTGGGCTTCAAAAATTTCAGCAATGGGTTCCCTGCCCAGTTGCTGGGTGGGCGCAGCCTAGTCAGCCTCCTGCAGCATGGGGGGGGGCGCATTTTTGTCTTCCCAGGCTCTGGAGGGTTTCCTCAAGCCTCTGGGAGAGCGAAAACTGCCTCCCCTGGGCTCTAGAGGCCTTCTGGGAGGCCTCTTTTTCTCCCTCCCTGAGCCTCCACAAGTGCCCTACACTTACCTCACATCCAAAATGGGCCACAGGGAGACTCGTGGGACAGGTGGGGTGGGGTGGGAGGTGTGGGGTGGGAGGGGCCAGCCAGGGATTGGGATTTGGAGGTTCTCTGAATTGGCCATAATGTTAGCTACAGGTTCTCTCAAACCTGGGAGAACCCGTAGCAGCCCACCCCTGAATAGGGTATGACAGACTACGTGGGCATCAGTGCAGGCGGTATGCCCCAGTATGGGTGTACCGGAGCCTGCCCGAAGCATTGGGGACCGTTCCGGTACGGTGCTCTGGAGGGCCCACCCGCCTGCCCGAGCTCATTACCTGTCCTTTAAGCCTTTGGCGCTTCTGCGCATGTGCATGGTGTGTATGGTACCTGCACGATGCTCCACCGAGCAACTGGAGCATCATGGAGGTTTGTGGAGGCACTGCAGGCAGGTACAATGCATGCGCACACTGCGTACGTCCATGTGGGTGACACTGGGCCTGTTCCAACCGTACCAGTTGGAACGGGATCCGGAACCCACCATTGGTGGGCACGTATGAGTCTGAGCAGGTTCACCCATACAGATTTATTGTATGATATGATGGGGTAAATGCTTCAGGGATGTTCTGCAAAAAGGACACCTCCTGGGCTACAAACACCATCAATATATTTGTATTCAGGAACTGAATTACAGAAGAGAATGTTGGCTGGTTCCTTTCCCTAAGGCCATAGGAGACCATAAATGCCTCTGAGGAGTCATAACAAATTATGTAATTGACATTATTTGAGTGATGATACCCATGACTTCTCTTGCTGTCTCCTGTCTTCAGCCTGCTGCAGCCCCCCCTCTCCGGTTTGAGTAGTTGTGGGGCAGGAAGATCCTGAAAAAAATTAGTGCCTCTCATTTTTTAATTTTGGAGGAGTGGGAAAAAGGGGAACCGTGATCCCCTGACAGTGGCGAGAACTACGATACCAGAGAGAGTATTAAATTTTTCTCCAGAAATACAATTGCAGTACCCCTTTTGTTAGCCACTGCATTCTTTAACTCTGATGATTATTATTATTTTTGCCATGCCGAGGGGAGTCTTCTGCTCTTCAGTAAACATTTTATCCTTCATCAGTAGCTAAACCTGCCTGAGCTCATTAAATGGCAATGTGTTGGTTACTTACAGTAGATAAAATTATCAGAGACCCGTTTTTTTCTCCCAGCTGGGGCTGCAGGAAAGCATATGTTTCCAGGCCAAGAAAAGCAATAAGGGGGAAATGTTATTCTCAGATTTGACCAAGTGACCCTTTCCCCCCTTTTAAAGGAGTTCTTCTGAATCCCAGCCCAGGACACGTCCTTTTGCAGAAAAACAGCATTCCCGGGTTTTCTGGGTTGGGGTGGGGTGCGGGAAGTGACTTATTATAAAACTCACTGTACTCATTGAAGTTAATGAGATGTGGAAAGCTTTGTAATTTGATTTGCTGGACCATATGCTGTAAAAGGATACTGCTGATTGCATTCCTCCACATTTAATTTAAGCAGTATGCAACAGCTTCTTCATATGGCTACTTGTATAATTAAAATTAAATTGGAGTATTTTAAAAAAAAAGACACAGGAAAAGAAAAGAAAGCATCCCCCCCCATTGGCTTTATTACTTAGTGTGGTTGGATTGCAAGCTTTCTTCTTGAAAACATCTGTAAGTAATGTGTGGGTCTAATTTTAAATCTTGCCAAATATCTTCCACTTAACATTTGGGTTTTTTTTTTTTTTTAACTGACAAGATTGGAGCGGTAGTTTTTTTGGAAGCCTGTTGGTAACAGATATGCATCCGCAAGGAGAAAAACATTTCTTAATTGGAGTTAACTGTAACACAAAACTTAGCGTTCTCCTGACCTCCCTCTCACACTCAATTTAGACACTGCAATGCAAATGGGGTGCGGTGAAATTAGGCTTCTGTCTTTACCAGATGCAATGAAATATTTTGTTTCTCTTTAAAAAAGAAAAAGAAAAGTCATCCCAGGGTCTCCCCCCCCCACTTTTTTCCCCTTTTGCTTTCTTTTCTATTCTGCTGAGAGCAAACACAGATTCCAAAAGGACCTATAAAAATTGTTGGGCAAAATTGTGTGCTTTTTGTACAGGACTTCATCTAGATGCCACTCTGTAAAACCATACTGCTTTAACAAATGTTTGATGTTTTGACTTCCCTTTATTTAACGGCAAATATTTATGAGGGATTTTTCATATGTATATGTATATGTATATGTATATGTATATGTATATGTATATGTATATGTATATGTATATGTATATGTATATGTATATGTATATGTATATGTATATGTATATGTATATGTATATGTATATGTATATGTATATGTATATGTATATGTATATGTATATGTATATCAGAGGTGGGTTCCTACCAGTTCGCACCTATTCGGTAGAACCGGTTCGTCAAATCTACCAAACCGGTTAGAAGAGGTTCCACCAGTGGACCCGGAAAGCTGGCTAAACCTACAGAAGAGGTTCCAAAATTTTTTTAAACCCACCACTGGTCCTTGGATATGATTATTCTACACTATCATGCTCATATTTATAAAACTCAGTGTCTCTATGAAAGGTAAGGATGACTACTGCGTTTGTGGTGCAATCAGAACATTGCGTGTGTTGAAGCTGTTTTAACGCAAACCAAAGATGCCTTTTAAAAAACAAGTTTACATCATATTCTTATGCATGCCAGTGCTGTGTGTGAGGTAATTTAAGGTGGTTCTGAAAGTGTCGTCGGCATCTTCATAGCTGGTCACATGGGCGGCAAGCCACTCCCACAAAGGAGGCCACACCCACAGAGTAGGTTCGAACAATTTTTGAAACCCACCACTGTTGTATATGTATATGTCAGTGACGTGCTGTCAGGAGAGGCAGGGGAGGCAGAGCCTCACCACTGTCATCATGAAAAGAAAAAAAATGTAAAAGGAAAAAGGCTGAGCTAGTTGCTGCCAGAGTCACAGTGGATGACTCTGCTTAGTGCTTAACTGTTTAAAAAAGCCTCTAAAAAAACACCCTCTACAGGAGGAGGCAGGAGAACCACGTGCCTCATCTAGTCTGACTTTATGATCACTCGAGCAGAGGGTTAAAAGCCGAAAAATTCTTGAGGTAGGTGAAGCACGTGGTTCTCCTGCCTCCTCCTGTAGAAGGCGGGTTTTTTAGAGGCTTTTTTAAACAGTTAAACACAGTCATCCATGGCGACTCTGGAAGCAACTAGCCCAGCCTGACCTCAGCTCTTGCCTTTTTCCTTTTACATTTTTACATTTTCATGATGGCAGGCAAGAGCAGAGTTGAAATCCTCTGTAAAACAGCTGGAAAAGAAAAGGTATGTGTACGTGTGGGTCAGAGGGAGGGGGGGAATTCAAACTTAATCCTCCTGGTGCAACTTTGTGTGTGTGTTTGTTTGTTTGTTTGTTTGAGATGAGTGAAGAGAGGGAAGGGGGTAGGAGAGGCAGGGAGGGCAGCCCGCCAGCTCAGGCAGGGCAAAGAGACTTTCTTCCACCCGCCTCTGTGTCTGCAGCAGCCTGCCAGCAGAGGTGGGTAAAAGACCCACCTCTGCTGGCGGGCTGGCTTGGGCCCAGGCAGGTGAAAGAAAGTCTCTTTCGCCGGCCTGTGCTGGCGGGCTGCCACTTTCTTTTGCCGACCTGCGTCTGTGGCAGCCTGCCAGCAAAGGCCAGCAAAAGAGACTTTCTTTCGCCGACCTGTGTCTGTGGCAGCCCGCCAGCAGAGGCGGGGGAAAGACCCGCCTCTGCTGGCGGGCTGCCTCGGACGCAGGCAGGCGAAAGAAAGTCTCTTTCACTGGCCTGTGCTGCCAGGTTGCTGCGGACGCAGGTCGGCGAAAGAAAGTCTCTTTCGCCGGCCTGTGCTGGCAGGCTGCTGCTTTCTTTTGCCATCCTGCGTCCGTGGCAGCCCGCCAGCACAGGCCAGTGAAAGAGACTTTCTTTTGCCAACCTGTGTCTATGGCAGCCCGCCAGCAGAGGCGGGTCTTTCACCTGCCTCTGTTGGGGGGCTGCCGCGGACGCAGGTCAGTGAAAGAAAGTCTCTTTCGCCGGCCTGTGCTGCCGGATTGCCGCTTTCTTTCGCCCACCTGTCGGAGCTCAACCGGGCAAAAGAAAGAAAGCGCTTTAGACAGTGGGGTGTCGGGGGAGAGGACTGCCTCACCAGCCATAAACCTCACCGCACATCACTGGGGTGTGGCCAGCGTGTGATACATCTGGCCCATGGGCTGGGAGTTTGACAGCCCTGCTCTAGAGCAGTGATTCTCTACATTGGCAGCTTGAAGATGTATGGACTTCAACTCCCAGAATTCCCCAGCCACCTAAATTGGAATAAGAGATTGGAATCACTATGATTTGATTGACAGTTCTAATACCCAATCACCACAGTGAATCCACAGAGAAGGCTTCATATTGTGGTGTCACTGAGCAACATTTGTTAGAGGAAAAGTTCTAGGCAGCTTTGAAGCTTACATGCTGTTTTGTGAAGTTATATCACAACAGAAATATTACTTTGTATCACTTCAGTTTTAATATAGCAGATTGTAGGGAACAGAGATCTCTCCTTGGTGCCCCAGGTTTTTCTACATGAAAAGTATGAATAAGAGCCTATTTACATTGTTGAAAAGCAATGAATTTTATGCATAGTGCATATACTTGAGGCATACTTCACAGAACATCCAACTGTTGCTTATTTAACAATATTCCTCCTCCCCTCTGGACCCCCTGTAATGTTTGCCTTACAATCTGGCTTTGCTCCTGATTGAAACACTTTTGCTCCCTTCTTTATGCTAGCAAGAAGAATTTTTCACTACCAAACAAGTTTGGTTGAAAAGAAAGGATTAGTTCCCATGGCTCTGTATAGTTGGATGGGGCAAGTTGTGACAAAGGGGATAAATCTCAAGTGTACTGAGATGCACCAAGGTTTTAAAGAAGGAAGCAAGGCATAGCATACAGGCCATCCATCCTTCAATGTGGGATTGCTCATATACACATTATACAGCCCTACAAAATTATGGTTGGAACCATGGTTCTTCAGATGTTGAAATCCTACCAATCTCAGTCACCATGACCAATGACAAGGGGCAAAGGAGCAGGGGTCTAAAACATCAAAATAACAGCCACGATTGGATGATCAAAGCTCCACCCCTTTTACATGTATGCAATCAGTGGCTACCCTCATTAAAAAGAAGAAGTGGAACTTTGTTCTCCCATTCATTTTGATTTTGACACCATTTTGATGTCAATGACCTTCCACGGACACCCCTGTAGAAAAGTCCGAAATTAGTATTTGTAAGCAGACAAAGTCCCTCAGTCTTGTTACATGTGGAAATAGGTGTAAAGAGCAAATGGGGGATTTGAATAAATGGGGGGTCCAATGGGATGATTTTGAGACCATCAGCCAGGCAGGGAAGTGGAGTCAAGCTGGGAACTAGCCTTGACTCCTTGCGTAGCAATAAATGGCATATGCCTGACACTTTCGAAGTTCCCTGGAACTTATATGGTTGTTCCCTAGGGAAGGCAAGCAGTCTGGAGAGATTCTTATAGGTAAAACATGATAAAGTTGTTGACTTCATAAATGGATCTTGTGTCTGACAGATGAATACTCCTGGTGTAGGGACTGGTTTGGCTGTTGTTATAATGGCTGGAGTATCCAAACATCTCTTGTTGGTTAAAAAATATTATGAATATTTATTATTTTTATAATATTCACCTTCGAGTTAAGTGTGGATTGAATTAGAGCAGATAATTTGCTTTGAAATAAATTCCCCCTTCTGTGAAATTTCCATTCTTTGGAGAAAAATATCTGACAATCCACTCTTGCCTCTCAAACAAAGTCAATCAACTAACAACCGAGATCTGCAATATAGCCCCAACCAGATGTAGATTTCCCAACTCCTTTTTTCATTGTTTAGTATCCTTACAGTATAGCAGGTTGTGTTTCTCTTCAATTTCCTTCTGTTGTTGTGTCTGCTTTGGGCAAACAATTCCTATTGAAGCAAGCAGTGCTTCCTTTGTTTTTTTCCCTGAAGCCAATCCTTCCTCGTGCATTTTTATTTTGCTATATATTTTCAGTGAAGTTGTCTTTCCTTTCTACGTTTTTTGCATTTTTCAATGCATTTGTGTGATCCCTGTCAATAACGTTCCACAGCACTGTCCCTGTTGTTGATTGGTCACTGCTAAATGGATAATGGAGGTGGTTCTGTTTTCAAGGATTTTTATTTAACAACTAACATTCATTATTACACTTGTCTCAAATCTGTATTGCCTTTGGTCTTTTTGCACATTTTAAATTTTTGGTTTTTAATGCAAACCACCTTGAGTATCTCTGCAAGTTCTCTGCCCCTTTCACTCTACACCCCCCCACTCCCGCTACGTTTCCTCCTTGCTCGTTTATCTGCAACATAGCAGAATAGGAGCCAATGGGAGGAGTTGAGGAAGAAAAGCATTTTTATCCTTGCCTTATTACTTTTCATCCAGCCGCCCCAATGCCTTGTTTTACAGCTAATTGGTGCAATTTGCAAGACACAGGTCTGCTTCCATCACCTTTTGGTTCCACTGAAAGCATGCGAAAAGGTGGGGAGGGGGGAAGTAGCAGAGCTGTTTCAAGATACTCTTTTTGTAGTTCTTTTGCAGGAGCAACCTCTCACTTTCAATTATAGTTATTTGATAAAAGTAGTGCATAATTTAGGGAGGGAAAAACCCGCCTTTGGCCAAGTCTAGTGGTTTTCTCCCATGGTCCTTTATCGAAGAAGAAAACATATGAAATCCTCTTTCTCGGGGTGGGAGGAGGAGGTCAAAAATAATTGGAGATCCATTTATTTTTTTCTCAAACTCAAGGTGGAGGTCAAGACAAAGCTTGATTTCAGTCATTTGATTTTGGGTTGCAAATACAATGAAACAATTGTCAGCAGCCTGAGTCTATAAAATGTAAAACCAACCCAGCTGGCTGGAGCTTCACACCACATCAAATCCCATGCCTGGGAATTTCAGTCTGAAATCAAGGAACAAATCTGGAGCAAGTGTTAGAATCAATCATTAAAAGAATTAAAGGTCAGTTTGGAAATCTAATCCAACTATGTAAGAAGAAATCTTGAACTTATTGGTTTCACTTTTTAAAACTGAGGGTTTTTAAATAAACAAATTAGAACGGCAGGGTTCTTGGTGCTAGCACTGATGATGTTACCTAGTTGGGTAAGGAAATGTCTTCAAGAAAACATCCATGCTCAGCAGTGGTGGGATTCAAAATGTTTTACTACTGGTTCTGTGGGCATGGCTTGGTGGGCATAGCAGGGGAAGGATACTGTAAAATCTCCATTCCCTCCGCACTCCAGGGAAAAGATACTGCAAAAACCCCATTTCCTCCTGGTCAGCTGGGACTCGGGATGCAGAGAATAGATGGGGCGGAGCCAGTCAGAGGTGGTATTGACCAGTTCTCCAACATTGGTTGGAAACATGAAGAAGAGGCCTTTATTCTGAAGTGAATAGACAATGGTTAGAACAATATTTTTAAAAATATATACTTTAATGTACTTTAACTAGAGTACCAGAGCACAATAGCTGCAGAATACTAACAACAATGAGTAAAGAGAAACAAAAAAAGCACAAGTGCTTGAAAAAAGTGACAGGAAAAAGAACAAGAAGTATAATACCATTATAACAATAAACAGTTTCAGTTCTAGTTGTACACGTTCTCATAATTTTTACCTAGGTGAAATGGTGCATCATTGGGCCACATTTTTTGAACCAGGAATTTCAAATATGTCCAAAATTCAGAATCAAAGATTCCCATGGAATTCAAAATTTGGGAAATTTTATAAAGCATTTTATGATTTAAAAATGATCATGAAACATTTCATGACATAATATAAAATGTCATAAAACATTTCCTGTGCTGATTATTAGATTCTGCTCTCTATATAGAGTCATTTTGTTACAAGATGGGTGGCAAATAAATTCAATAAATATATTCAACAAACAAAGAAACAAATAGACCAACATGGGCTACTTTTGAAGGGAGATGCATCTCTGAATGTATCCCAAATTCTCCGGTGAAAGCAGTACATTAGAAACTCTGTCGGAAGGAAGGAGAGAAGAAAGAGAAGAAAGGGGGGTAGGAAGGAGGGAGGGAAGGAGGGAGGGAAGCAAGAAGGGAAGGAAGGAGGGAAGGAAGGAGAGAAGGAGAGAAGAAAGGAGGGAAGGAAGGAGAGAAGAAAGGAGGGAATGAAGGAGGGAATGTGGGAGAGAAGGAAGGGGGGAAGGAAGGAGGAAAGGAAGGGGGAAAGGAAGGAGACAAGGAGAAAAGAAAGGAGGGAAGGAAGGAAGGAAGGAGGGAAGGAAGAAGGGAAGGGGAAGGAGGGAGGGAAGGAAGGAGGGAAGGAAGGGGAATAGGAGAGAAGAAACGAGGGAAGGAAAGAGGGAGGGAGGGAGGGAAGAAGAAGTAGGACCGTTGTAAGATAAGATGGATCTATGGGATGTTAAGAAAGCAATCTTCAAGTATATTGTCAACTGTAGGGAAAAATTGTTATAAATACATATTATTAATAACAGTTATGAGATCATATAATTGTGAATGTATATATGAAATTGATAAAATATTTTTTTTTTTAAAAAAAGAAACTGTCATTCTTGAAAGCATTGAGGAATCTGGTAAGGATATATTTATCAAAGGATGATCCAAGGGGACATGAGTGGCCTAGTATTATATTATATTATCATCAAATACAAAAAGATAGAAGTTGCCTAGTAACCTTACTATATTTCTCAGTGTCAACCAATCTACATTCCAATAAGAGGCAAAGATTGATCACAGTCCATACTTCTGGAAATAAAATACCACTTCTACTGGAGAGTGATCAAAAAACAAATAAATGGTAACTTTCCCATAAAGCCAATTAGGGATGATAATCTACTAAATTTTCATTTCATATACTGTTAACGGCTGATAAAATACAATCCCGGTGCTATTTTTTTTTGCAAACCCAATCAACTAAAGCCACCCTCATCAAATGGTAATCTCAATTTAGTGAATGAAATCCTATGACCCCAAATAAGTGTCCTAAATAACCTATCAATCTGAAGAAACATTTGGAATCCGCATTAGGATGCTTCTGAGGATCTAAATCAAACAAGGGACAATGCACAAAGCCTGTTAGCTGAGCGAATTCTGGGAGTTGAGGTTCATACGTCTTAAAGTTGCTGAAGTTGAGTAACACTGATCAACAGTAGCAAAGGCAATCAGAACCGTCTTGGAGACTGCATGTAAAATACTTCTTTTTTTTTTTTTAAATGCATCATTTAAGTCAGAAAACAACAGAGGACTACTGTCTCCATCCGATATTATCTTCTTATTGAAAACATGAGAGCAGCCGCCAAAAAATAGTTATCACTGATTAATTTGAACACAAGATTTTGCAGAATGGAAACAGTACTAATGATGATGATTCCAAAGCCTTCCACAAGAGCGTATTCTCCAGTTAATACTAATTCTTAAGAATTATCTGTACACATGCAATCCTATTCCATCTCTCAATGCAGTGCGAACAACTCTATTTAACAACTTCAGTCAATTTCATTTAATGGAATATTTCACTTAGTGCAACGTAGTTCTGAATAAGTTCACTGATAGATCCAATTGATAAACAGAAGGTGCTTTTTTCCACCACCCCCCTTCCCCTCCCTTTTATAAGACTTTCATTTTAAATCCCAGGATAATTTCTTAGTCTGGGAAGCGTCATTAAGGAGAACCTCTGTGCTTAAAGACATTTTGGGAGAATACAATTTAAGATTTTAATATGAGCTTATGTCCCTGCTTTGTGTTGCCAAAAATTTAGAAACTGCTTCTGGAGAGAAGATTATTACTAATGGCAAACTTGGCTTTCTTTCTCTCTCTTTTAAAGACGGTGTAATTTGGCCCAAAAACGATCATTGGCGTTTACTTTTTAATGTATAATGTATTGTTTTTTTAATCCAAGCCCACAAGCATAGCAAATTAAGTAAAAAGAAAATGAGGGCTCTGTTTATGGGACCACCGGATCTTGCCTTTCTTTCTAACTCGTTTTTTTTTTTAAAAATGCGAATAAAGATACTTTTTTTCATACCAAAAAAATGGCAAAGGCCAAAAGTTTAATCTTTCCTAGACAACTTATTTTATTGCATTTTAAATTTCCCCATGTATTAACGTGACCCTTTTCTGTAGCTTTTTTATGCCTGGTGTTTAATTACTTATCATTAGCAACATGCATGAGGGAAGCAGTTTAGCATCTTTATAAATGTGATCATTAGTACATGGAAAGACACCGGTTTCTTTAGGACTCTCATTAGTTATTCGGTTTTCATGGAAATGATCATTAGGAGAACACGGGGCCACCTGGTTAATTGCAGTCCCAATTTGAAAATCTCTCTTGCATTTCTCATGGACTCTCTGATTATATGCATTTCCTTGCTAGGTACATCTTTTGTTTTATGTCTGTTTGGAAAGGATTTGATGGGCAAATAATTTACAAGTGCCAAACATTGTTAAAGGGAAGAACCTACTGGTTATAGTTAACCCCTCCCCAGCAACTATAGCCAGAATTCGTTTAAAAAAAGATAAAAGCAGTAAAATAAGGGTCATGAATATGTGCGTTTAAATCAAAGTTATCTGAAAATACATCAACTTTTAAAGTTTTGTCTTTTTCTTTTCTTTTCAAAAATCTTTATTGGCAAAAAAGTTGTTGCTGCTGCAAAATATACTCATTTATCCAACAGAATCTCATTTAATTCTGTAGGGCTTTTGTCTAAATAAGCCCAATTATTTATTTGATTATGCTTCTAAATCACCTAGTAATCACAGTCTCTCTCTGTGTTGTACAAAGAAGTTAAAAAACAATTACACAAAATATAGGATTCACATCTTATCTTTTCCCCATAGGCAGAATTATGTTTCTTTTATGGCCTGTAGGATTTTTTTTAAAAAAAATATGCATTTTGTTGTAGAACTTTGCTTTGGAAGAGTAATCAATAAATGATGTTATGATTGTAAGAAAGCAATCGTGTAAATCTGTCTTGCCTGATTGCCATGGAAAGTCATAAAGTGTGAAAAATATGGCTACATCTTCAAATTTTAATGTACCGCAGACAAGCTATGGCCATTCAGAAATTGTTTAGCTCTCATTGGCTGTGATGACTGGGGCTGATGGGAGTTGGACTCCAACCCTATCTGGAAACTTCAGGTAGACAGACAGATAGATACAAATAGTTTGTAATTCATGCTTAGATGTAGAGGATTCTTACAACTATAGACATGACATCTACCCATTAAGCAAACCTTCCCTAACTTGGTGGCCTCAAGATATGCTGTGATCCTTCCACAAAATTAGTGTCAGGGTTCCAAGTAACACCCCTAACGAAAGAAGACTCTGAGGCTTGAGGTTCCTCAAAGTTCCATTTTATTAGAAATGTCATATTGGCACATGTGGGAAAACCCGAATCTGAAACTTTCCAGGTTTTCCCCACCCAAACGAAAGTTCAAGTCCATGCCCAACAGTCACATGTACATCATATGATTCAATCAGGCACCATCCAAAACATTCGAGATGCCTCCCAGTCACCTCATTGCAGCTGCAGGGCAATGTGGCCTTGACTCTCTGAGAAAGAACATTATTTTGACTATATTTATCCCACTCCATATAATCTACTCTCCCAATTTCCCACAGGATTAAATGTGGCAGGTCTGAAGTGTTGTGTCCTGACCAGCAGATGGCGCTGTGTAAAGCGCCTCTGATTGGCCAGGACGCGCCTGCCAGCTGGAGGGAGAAACCGGGCGTTCTCATTGGTTCCCCATCTGACAGCTCCTGGTATAAATAGCTGTCAGACGGGGGTTTGTTGTCTTTTGCCTGTCGCAGGTTCTGTTCTAATAAACGTTCTAGTTACTGTTGACCGGTCTCCTCAGTTATTGTCCTTAAGATTTAAAATGAAGATCCAATGCAAAAGATGGCTTTCAGGCCTGACAGGCCGCACCCTCCTCATCGGAAGATCATGTCCTGTAACGAGAATAACACGGGGTTAAAATCAAAAGCCTAACCACCTCGCACTCCTCTTCCCCCGGGAGGGGGGGCACCCTTTGGTTTATCAGGGTATTTGTCATGGAATTGCTTGACTAGCTTATCTGCTTTCCCATCCCAACTTTTTGCCCTGGTAGCCTTAGACAAAGAGTGCCCTTTCCAATGAACTAAATATTGTGAATGACCTCTATACAACCTAGAGTCCAAAATCAAGCAGCCAAATCCTAGTTTTTGTACTTTTCCACAAGTGTAAACCGAGTAAAGTCTAGAAGCATTTGATTTTAAGACTTGGAAGTGGAAATGCTGAGATGGGGCACTCTTTTGTCCATTACCCTTGTAAAATCCTAGCATTTGTTTTTGTAAAAGCTCACATACGTATACTGTATTCTCTCCTTCCCGACCCCCCCGTTGTTTCTCCCCAACCTCTTTTCCATCTGCTGACGATTTGCATTCACGGCCAGTTTTAAGTTCCTTGATACTGATGAAAGAAATGTCCTTCTGGGTTCGGCTCCAAGTGGAGAAAGAGACACTGGAGACATGGTGGCTGCTTGGAAAGATGGTTTATTGTTGGACAGGGCCACATGGCTTGAGCCCTGAACAGAAAAGGTGATCACATGCTTCAATGTTGGTGGAGAAGAAGAGAAGGGCTGAGGGAGGGACTTGCTAGGCTTTTTATAACCTGTTCAGTCCCATCTCTCTGTTTCCTGTTCCTGTGTAAGAAATGTATTCTGATTGGTTGTCAGACTTCCATGGGGCCATGCAGGGGCAACTCTCTGGGCTGTGTTTTGAATCCAGGTTTAGTTGAGTTCTCAGATGCCATGTGGTCAGTTGAGTAAAGGGCCAATATTATCATGCCTTTACTCCCACCCACCCCTGGGGCTGCAGTGGAGAAGTCTTTATTATGTAAAAGGGACTAGCTTGGCCTTCTTAAAGGCCCATTAACAGTCGGGATGGGCAGGAAGCTACAGGCAACTACTCTGTCTTTTAAAACATGTTTCTTTCTTTTCATATCCAGAGAAATATTCTGCCTTTTCAATATTTCCTAGGATATTTCATTTTTCTGGGAGAGGGCTGGATGATAACTTCCCACAATACTTTATCATGAAGTCTAGATGATATAATGGTTCCTAGCCACAAATCAGAAGGCTGATTATGACCTATAAAGATCTCTATGATTTTGCATTAGAGCCTCAAAGGAACACTTGGATTGTGAAGAATTTTAGAAGATCTTTTTGTCTCAGACACACACACACCCTGCACAGTTGCAAGAGTATTTGTCGGAGACCCTCTTGGAGGGACTTCCCAATTTGGGCTGCTTCTGATTCACATTTGTAATTCTGTTAACAGACGAAGCCTTTCTTACCTAGACTCATTTTTGCTTATTAAGCTGAATGCTTCCCACTAAATTAGCTTTTAATTGAGATGCCACTTTTATTTCTCTTTATTTAGCTGCACATTTTCAATCATTTTACTTCCATGCTTTAATTACAATTTTCTATTTTATCCTGCAACTTCTGCTTAGCAGCTTTGCTTGCTTTTGGAAAAGTTCTGAAAAAGCACTACAAAGAAAAAGGAATTTTTTTAAAAAAATGTCAAATTGTTAGGCCTTTATCTGTTAGTCAGATGGTAGCACTTAGCTGACCTTGGAAAGCTAAGTAGAGTTGGGTGTAATTACTGCTTGAACAGGAAAATATCAGGGGTGAAAAAAAAACTCCTATCATGCTGGCAAGAAACTACATATACTTGTCTATGAAGTCTCCAAGATTCATGGTTAGTTCAAAGAAGCCTTTATCCATTAACTGATATTTTAATCAAATATAACCCACAGGGTTCTCATAAAGATAAAGGAGAATGAGTGTATGTGTACTGGGACAGAACATACGAATGTGTGTTGTATGTCAGATCCGACTTCTTGTGAGAAAAGTGAATTGACATCACACAATTATTGCATTTTCCAGCCTTCAAGTTGTGACAGAATTCTCTACCTACAAATACATGCTAATAGATATGCACTTTTAATGAGAAATCCACACTTGGGCTCCCCCCCTCCCACAATAAAATGTGCTGAATACGCTACAAAAATAACAATCATAGGGCATTACTGGTGTATAAGTCCCGGTAAGTTGTTGTGTTAGTATTAAAAGGAAAGGCATGAAATCTAGAAATAAACACTAAACAATGTAAGGATTATCATCCATGCATTTATCCTATTTTAGGTTCCACCACAAATCCGCGAAGCCCTTATCCGTGGAGACATAAGCGTGAAGACTAATTCGCGCCGTTCAAAGTGCTAAGGAAAAACGCGACCCTACCGTGATGACATAATCGCGGAGGGCAAATCCGCGCATTCCCAAGCACTCAGTACCCTAAACCTAACCCTAACCCTAACCCTAAAACAAACCCCTAAACCTAATCCTAACCCTTACCTTAATGGAAATCGGCTTTCTGCTGCAGCGCCGTTTTAAAGCGCCCTTCTGTTGCCGCGCTGTTGTCGCGGCGGTGATGACGCGCGATGATGACGTCGCAGCTTTAGCGACGCGCTTATGTCTCCGCGGATAAGGGCTTCGCAGTTTTGTCGTGCCACGCTATTTTACCTACAGAGCTTTAAGGCATAGAAACATCCTGATGTGGTAACTTCTTCCGTTGTAAAAAAAAAGAAAGAAAGAAAACAAAACTGTGACAGAGAAAAAAAAGAAGAAGCTTGTCAGAACCTTTTATTTTGTCTGTAAACAATTAGCCAGCTCTTGCTCCTGCAACCTTGCCTGAAAAAGCTCTGGAAATCTGCAATCAGTTATATCTCCAATTACCATAAAATATATTATCCATCCATTCATTTATTAATGATTCATCAGTTAACCACACATAATGAGCAAATAATTAGTAATGCAGTCTGCTTGCCAAAGAACTGTGGGGGGGGGAGAGGGGGAGGAAAGTGTTGGCATTTTAAAGATGAAAGGTTGCATTTATGCCGAAGCTTGGTGATGATAAAGTTAATACCAAAGATAATTACGAAAGTGCCTATCTGTTATTAGAGGCTGTGGGCCCACAAAATGTGTCTAATTGAACTTAGATTAGGCTTCAAAAACCGGCATGTTACTGCATATTAGTCGCTGGTTTTTTGCTGGAGGGCTGAGGTATACCCCCCAAATAATCGTGCGAGTTAATAAAACGCCAGACAGCAAGACAGCGAGTGCTCTTTGTTTGCCCGGTTGAGGCCCTTTTGGAAAACAATAAATTGCATTGATGTCAGCCGAGCCACATCCCTTTGCTAATTATCGTTTGGTGCTGAAATGACTCCTGTGAAATTGGAAGCAAGGAGAAACATACAGCCGTAGAGGGAGGCTTTTCAAGCTTCAGCAGTAAATGTGGGATAGGCCTCAGGCACACAGATGTTAAAACAGTGAATTCCCCTACAGATTACACTAATGGAAACCCTGTCAGAGTAAGTCAAATCCAGGGTCTGTGGTCAAAATCTAATTAATGTACCTAAAAGAAAAAAAAGAAAGAAAGAAGAAAGAATTGGGATGCCCGGAGGTGATGAAGTCTGCGGAATAAACTTGCTTGTTGGTAAAAACTGTTAGCATGCATAGCAACAAACGCTGAGCTATTGCTTCACGATGTAACACTTATTTGTTGTGCGGCTCTGCGCCGTGGATTTAATAGAGGATTGGTGAATCCAGCTTGTACTACAACAAGCTTTGATCTCTAGCGGAAATACCCCTCCTGTAGTCTGTTTGGGAGAACTGAGAAGATGAGGTGCTCACAGACTCTGCAAAAGCTGAGAGAAAATCCAGAAATTCATCTGGATTTTTGGGAACTGATGAAGCGTTACAGAAATTTTGGAAAGAGCGAGATTGGAACAAACAAACCCCAAAAAAGAGAGAAGCCAAATTACTCAATTGTACAAAAGTAAAAAAAAAAAAAAAAAAAGGATAAATACCAGCTGGTTCTTGAAGGTTCCGTTTGGGAATGTTGCTGGCACCATCTTTTAAAGCCTTGTTGCCCAACCTTTGTTGGGCAATGCTGGGTGGGGAATTCTGGGAGTTAAAGTCCACACACCTTCAAGTTGACAACGTTGGCAACACTGTTCTAAAGCTTTCACAGCTGTACAAAATTTGTCCCAAGAAATAGCAGATTAAATGAATTTCTAATGTAGGAATCTTTCACTTTCCACAAGCCAAACATCTTTCCCCCCCCCCCCCAAAGCACCAACTCTCCTACTGCATATTTTATAAAGAACAGAACAAGCAGGAGAGACCCTACTTTTTTTTTTTTTGAGGAAAAAAAAACCTATGAAACTCTTCTCCCAAGATCCACGTTCACATCAGATCATTTACTGCAAGAACTCCATTTCGGAATGGTGAGTAGTTTGAGGATTTTAATCCGTTGAATTATTTAAATCTGTTTTAGGATGGGTCTCTCTTGTAATTTGGCTTTCCTGAGGAGGGTATGGCTTTCTGAAAAAAAGATATCTTACCCAGAGACTTGGAACAATGAGCTTTTGTAGGATGTGGCAGAAATAAATACGCAGCAAAAAAAAAGTAAAAATTGCTAATGACCTATTTAGCAATATGTACATCTCAAACGGGCTCTGAGGATTCCCATTAGGATTGTTTGCTAATGCATTTGTGACATAATAGACGTTTTATTCTTAATACTTAAATTTGAAGGAAACCAAAGGTAGAATGATATTAATTCCCAGTGGGATGTAAAAACTGTTATATTTTCTTTTCCTTTTTTTTTGCTTCCCTTATGAAATGGCGCAAAGTATTTTTAGGATATTGAAGGAATGTGTTTGGCTTGTTTGGCAACTGTGCCAAGTACAGGGTGTTCAAATCCATGATACCAATATTATTCTTATGTATCTCTTTAAGCAGAAACAGTCTGTTTTCCCTTAGGGAGTTTGTTGCTAGGGTTCAGAAAGGAGGAAAACAAGATAAATAGAAAAATTACATAGCTTATTTAAAACATCATAGTTAGATAAAGTATACATAATTTATTTGATGATTGTCCAGAACTTGAGCTAAGTACTATCATATAAATGCTGGGTTGTTTCGTAATACCTTAATTCATGCAATTCAACAATAAAATCTCTGATTTAGGCTTAGAATTGTGTGTGAAACAAGCTACAAGTGATTTATAAACCATAGTTTCTGTCTTATCATATTGTGCAAACACAGTCACCATAATGTATAATTTATATAATAATCATGGCTTAGTGCAATGATGGTCAACCTTTTTGGCACTAAGTGCCAAAACTGAAGTGCGCACACACCGGAACGTTGGAACCCTTAAGAGAAGCAGCTGGCTGCTGCCCATGTGCACGGTGACCAGCTGCTCTTCTGGGTTCCATTGTGCGCATGCGTGCCAGACAGCTGGTACGGCGCACATACGCACACAGCCACAGTGACGCAGTGGTTAGAGTGCAGTACTGCAGGCTACTTCTGCTGCCTGCCAGCTGCCTGCAATTTGGCAGTTCAAATTTCATTAGGCTCAAGGTTGACTCAGCCTTCCATCCTTCTGAGGGGGAAAATGACACAAATGAGGACCCAAATTGTTGGGTCAATATCAGAGGTGGGTTCCTGCCAGTTCGCACCTATTCGGTAGAACCGGTTCGTCAAATCTACCGAACCGGTTAGAAGAGGTTCCACCAGTGGACCCGGAAAGCAGGCCACACCTACAGAAGAGGTTCCGAAATTTTTTGAAACCCACCACTGGTCCTTGGATATGATTATTCTACACTATCATGCTCATATTTATAAAACTCAGTGCCTCTGTGAAAGGTAAGGATGACTACTGCGTTTGTGGTGCAATCAGAAAATTGCGTGTGTTGAAGTTGTTTTAATGCAAACCAAAGATGCCTTTTAAAAAACAAGTTTACATCATGTTCTTCTGCATGCCAGTGCTGTGTGTGAGGTAATTTAAGGTGGTTCTGACAACTGTCATCAGCATCTTCATATCCGGTCACAAGGGCGGAAAGCCACTCCCATCTGGTCACATGGGCAGCAAGCCACTCCCACAAAGGAGGCCACACCCACATAGTAGGTTCGAACAATTTTTGAAACCCACCACTGGTCAATATGTTGACTCTGTAAATGGCTTATAGAAGACTGTAAAGCACTGCAAAACGGTATATAAAGTCTAAGTGCTACTGCTATTGCTAGCTCACAATACGTTAGCCATTTGTGCTTGCCTATTATTTCTTGTTTATAAAAATGCATCTTGTGCTATAAGCCACAAGGGTATTTTTGGACACAACTTGGGTTTGTATCTCTTCCATATTATCAATATGGCATATCTAAGATGTGGATTTTAAAACCCACATTAATGTTGACTTTACTATATCACAAATAGTCACTGAAATTTTCCCCAGTAATGACAGTTGTAGTTTTTTCCATCTTAACGTATTGTTTTAAAATTTCATTCCATGTTTTAATATAATTATTAATTGATATTTTCCATGGTGGTACTGGTGGTACTTTATCTTCTTCTTGATCTTAAAGTCCATTTTTATTCATCAATTCTGTTTGATCTATTTTCATGTTTTGTTAACATCTTTGTCTTCTATTTATTAATCTTACAACCCTCTAATGCACCAGATTCTTTTAATTTTTCCATTAATGTTTTAATTCACTTTAAAGGTTCTTCCAAAACCAACATCAAGTCATCTGCAAAAGCTCTTAACTCAGGAGTTTCTTTTTTATTCTCTGCTCCAACAATCCTCTCATCTTGTCTTATATCTTATTCAATATTTCAACTATTAAAATAAAGAGGACATGGTAGGCATCCTAGTCTTGGGTTTTTTTTAGTTTTTGGTTTTTGTACATCACATGTTCAATCTCAATTGAGGACTATTTGTGCTTTCTGTGAAGTATAGTACAAATAGAATATTGCATGCCCATGAATCAGTTTTTTCTTTGTTTGTTAGCAGCTCTTTACTTGCTTATTTTGAACCCAAGTTTGAGTGAAATAAGCTTTTTTTGTCCTGCCTTTTCCCTTATGGATTCAGAAGCAGAAGTGTAACAGAGTTTCCTTTCCATTTGTGTTATACATAGATATGGTTATGACCAATGTTCCTTCTAATTTTTTTCAGTGTGTGCGGAAAAGTATAATGTTTGAGCGGCACATTTTCCTGCCTGAGCACCTGAATATTTTTCACAGATGTTTCACAGAGCAATTGATTTATAGGATCGAATTGGAATGGAGAAAAATGGTTTTGTGCATGCGTGAGTGTGTGTGTGTGTGTGTGTGTGTGTTTGAGTGAGTGAGGGATCCAGTAAGGGAACTGCGCCTATTTAGAAAAGTTAAATTATTGCAAACATGATCAGTTGAAGATAAGTATGGGGACAGGTTGGGAGGTAGAGAGAACGTGATAAAAGAGTGGGAGAGAGGAAGAGAGGAAGAAAAAAGAGGGAAGAGGGACAGAAAGAGACAGAGTAGGAGAGAGAAAGTGACAGAAGAGTGGTAAAGAAGGAGAGAGAAAGAGAGACAAAGAGAAAAAGGGTAAGAGAGACAGAAAGAGACAAAGAGGAGAGAGAAGGAAGAAGGAGAGAGAAAGTGACAGAAGAATGGAAAAGAAGGAGAGAGAAAGGGTAGAGAGACAGATAGAGGATGAGAGAGACAGAAAGAGATAAAGAGGAGAGAGAAGGGAGAAGGAGAGAGAAAGTGGCAGAAGAATGGAAAAGAAGGAGAAAGGGAAGAGAGACAGAGAAAGAGGATGAGAGAGACAGAGGAGAGGAAAAGGAACGAGTAAGAGAGAACATCTCATTTCAAATATATTTCAAATATAGGTGCAAATATTCTCTTTGATTGGTAATTTTATTTGTCTATTTACTATCCAATACTCTCATTTCTCCTTAAGTTCATCAAGAATTCCTTTCTTTTTATTGAATTTATCACAATACCTTGAGAACAACTTTTTCAGCTATTTAAAATATATAGTAATTTAGGTCAGGTTTTCAGAACATTAGTCTATTTATAAATCACTAAGTACAAAGAAACAGAATTCGGAAAGTTGGCTTCCCTTTTTGTAATTGCCTATTGTCTGCTTAATTTTCTACTACATTTTTGATAACTGATATTCAGTGTTGACCCAAAAAGCCCATCATAGAAAGAAACCCTCCCTATGAGCTTTGTTAGGTTTCCATGGAATGAAGTTTGATCTTTTTCTCAACCATACAGTAGCATATTCTTTCTAAAAAGGATATAATCAAGATAGTCCATAATTGCCTATAAATCTAACAGTATGGTGATTGAGAATCTCTTTATATTTCAACTCTAACTCTTTCAGTCTTAAAGGTTTGGTGAGGAGAAATCCAAAAATTCTTTTAAAGAGAAAAAAAAGCTTGCATAATTGCATCCATGGAGACATGTATATATACACAACACACAGAGAAACAAAGTTAACAAAGTGCTAAGTCTGCCCACTAACTAACTCTATCTCTGTCTCTCTGTCTCTCTGTCTCTCTGTCTCTCTGTCTCTCTGTCTCTCTGTCTCTCTGTCTCTCTGTCTCTCTGTCTCTCTGTCTCTCTGTCTCTCTGTCTCTCTGTCTCTCTGTCTCTCTGTCTCTCTGTCTCTCTGTCTCTCTGTCTCTCTGTCTCTCTGTCTCTCTGTCTCTTTCTCTTAATGAGAGAGAGAGGGAGAGAGAGAGGAAGAGAGAGAGAGAGAGAGAGAGAGAGAGAGAGAGAGAGAGAGAGAGAGAGAGAGAGAGAGTATCCCTCCTTCCTTCAGCCCAACACTTTCACTGGCATTCTGGCCAGATGAGAGGGACTGCAGAGGGTCTCCCCAAGTCTAGGGCAGCGAGTCATTTGATGGGAAAGTTGCCTCTTGGAAGGAATGACCCGGATTGGCTCCCGCTTTCGATCTGCCGCCTAACGACTGAACGGAGAAGCAAAGAGGCAGGAGAGATGAAGCGGGAGCCAAGCCGGGTCATTCCTTCCAAGAGGAAACTTTCCCATCGAATCACTCGCTGCCCTAGACTCGAGGAGACCCTCTGCAGTCCAGCTAGTCTGGCTGGAATGCCAGCTAGGGTGTTGGGCTGAAGGAAGAAGGGATACAAATGCTCGCACTCTCCCTCACCTCTCCCTCCCTCCCTCCCTCCCTCCCTCCCTCCCTCCCTCCCTCCCTCCCTCTCTCTCTCTCTCTCTCTCTCTCTCTCTCTCTCTCAAATGGCAAATCCAAGCAGCCGCTGCTGGGAGCCCGTCCCATGCCTTCTCCCAAACCCCACACCCCTTCTCTCAGCTACTTTCTGCCTTGTGGACCTAGAAATGATTGCTGTCTCCAGGCTAGCTCTCCTCTTCTATTATTGTGGAAGACATCTTACAAAAATCACTGCGCGGCAGTTGGAAACGGCTGCGTGGTGTTTTGCTGCCACATGCGCAGCCGCACAGCCACGCAGCTGCACAGCTTGGAGGGAACATTGGTTATGACCAGAGGTGGTATTTAGCTAGTTTGGACAGGTTCTGAAGAACCAGTAGTGGAAATTTTGAGTAGTTCGGAGAACCGGCAAATAGGTTGGCCCCACCCCTGCTGCCTCCCAGCCGATCTTCTTTTGTTGTCCTGAACAGGAGAATGGAGCTGGAAAGCAGGTTAGTGGGGTAGGGAGGGAATGGGGATTTTGCAGTATCCTTCCCCTGCCACTCCCACCAAGCCATGCCCACAGAACTGATAGTAAAAAAAATTGAATCCCACCACTGGTTATGACATTCCTCCAATCTTCATTTTCCATCTGGAAACTGTAGTCTCCCACCCTCTGATATCAACCCCTCCCCCAAAATCCTTCTTGTAACTGATTGAATCTGTCCCTAGCAATTTCAAGACAAGTGTGTGTGGAGTCAGACTGATGACCTTCAGGGGCCCTTGTCTTTTTTCTCCCCTTTTCTCTAGGAGTCAAGAGTAGTTTAGCATAAAGATTGGGTTACATGTCCCTCCTTCTTACAATGCCGCAGGCCTGCCTGTTGAATTTAAAATGAGCTTTCTTTAGATTTTGGTGGCTTTGTGCTAGAGCAGATGTTTCTTCATCCTGCATATTGCTGTGATAAATCAGTGATCATTTTCTCTACAGTTGATTTGAATTCCATAACTAAGTGATCACATTTTCTAGTTGAACTCTTTTTCCAGAATAACCAACTTTGTTCCCTCCCATGATCTCCCCTCTGTCCCTGATATAATTCATTTGTTCATCTAACAAGTATTCCAGGACTACGGTTGGCCCAATTATTTCTTCTCTGACAGAGGCTCATAATTCACACTGTGTACTTAGAAAGCTGTATTTCAACTTTTTGATGAAAAACTTGTCCTTTGTCTATCATCTGTAGCTGGATGAGGAGACAGAGAGCAAATGCCAACTTAGAGGAAACTCTTCATTGCTACATAAATTACCAGCATGACAACTATGGTGGCCTATTTCCCGTGGCTGAATCTGTTTGCAAACTTTGTGCCTTTACTCAGATGGTGTCAAGTCAGATTACCTAGAAGTAACACCTACACCTCCTGCCAAATGTTTCTTGAACTTCCCTTGTACCAAACTCTTCCATTTTCTCCAATAACTTCAAACCATCAGCACTTTTTAAAGATGGAATGACTCATTTCAAGGCAGTGGTGGGCTGCTATGGGTTCATCTGGGTTTGGGAGCCGAGGTGGCGCAGTGTTTAGGCTGCAGTACTGCAGGCCACTTCAGCTGACTGTTATCTGCAGTTCAGCGGTTCTAATCTCACTGGCTCAAGGTTGACTCAGCCTTCCATCCTTCTGAGGTGGGTGAAATGAGGACCCAGACTGTGGGGGCGATATGCTGACTCTGTAAACCATTTAGAGAGGGCTGAAAGCCCTATGAAGCGGTGTATAAGTCTAACTGCTATTGCTATTGCTGTAGGTATCATTATGGCTGGTTTGGAGGACCTCCAAATCTCAACCCTGGCTGGCCCCGCCTGTAATACCCTGCTCCTCTCAGGAATCTCCACGTGGCCTGTTTTGGATATGATGTAAATGCAGGGGCTATGCAGAGGCTTGGGGAAGGGGAAAAACAGGCCTCTTGGAAGTTCCGGAGGGCTGGAAACAAGTCCATTTCTTGCCTCTGGAGCCCAGGGCATGCAGTTTTTGCCCTCCCAGAGGCTCAAGGAAACTCTATGGAACTTGGGGAAGGTGAAAATGCTCCCCCTGCCATGGTGCAGGAGGCTGCCTAGGCCATGCCCACCATGGCCACACCACACCCAGCAACCGGGTAGAGAACCTGTTGCTGAAATTTTTGAAGCCCACCCCTGTTTAAAGGCTGTTATTTTATTGAATGTTATCAGAAAAAAACCCTACACAGGTATTTGAGCCCATAATTTCTACCAGATTTCTCCCCAATACAAGACAATTTAAGAAAGTGATGTCAAATTTATTTCCTAACCTTCCACAGATCAGTCCAGGAGGCTTGCAGTCCTGCAGCTCACAGTTACCTTAAAAATACATTCACTTTTCTATCTTCTTCTAGAAAGTCCTACACACACACACACACACACACACACACACACACACACACACATACACACACCAGTGTACTTCTCCATTCTTTCATTCTAAATGAAGGGAGGGGAAAGAAAAATTTGAACTAGAACATCCTTTGGACTCTTAGTGCTGGAAGGGCAGTCTGAAATTGTTCAGTTAGATGAGCTATCAAGATACAAAATAAGGTGGAAAATGCCATTCGTTCACCAGGCCTCCATCAATTTTCTATTTGCAATGCCCTGAGAAATCTAAGTGGCCAGATTGGTAAAGCAGTTGGTGTTAGGCACTTGCCAACACTTCTGACTCTGAAAGGGAAGAAGAGGAGGGGAGGAAAGAGTGCCCGAAACAAAGGTAGAGTTCTAGAATTGGGAGTGATCCTGATGAAGAAGGATAATCAGGGTGTCCTGTGCCAGGAGGATAGCAGTGGTGGGACTGAAATAATTTAACAACTGGTTCTCTGCCCTAATGATTTCTTCCAACAACCAGTTCACCAAACTGCTCAGAAAGTTAACAACCGGTTCTCCTGAAGTAGTGCGAACCGGCTGAATCCCACCATTGGATAGAAGATTGGCATGAAATGAAGAGTTTTCACCAGTTCCAGTGAATAAAGAAATTGAAAATGGAGAAGGAGCACAAGACACATTTTTGAGGTTCTGAGATCGGCCCTGAGTTTCTTCATCCATGTTGAGTTGACGGCTGAAGGAGTAAATCTTCAGAGAATTGAGATTTACAGCTGTGTTCCAGAAGAAAGTATTGTAGAGATTCTTAACCTTTTTGTGTCTCGAGAGTCTGATGAATCTTAGACCTCGTCGGCCTTTTGGGTTAGGCCACATTAGGAAATAGTTTCCACAAGGAATAAAGGTACACCATTGATATATTTCTTCCTTTTTGTATTAAAAAAAAGAAAGGTACAGTCCCTTTAATTTTTTTTTCTCCTAACACTTGCTTCCTTTCCTGGATTTAATTCTTTTCAGTAATAATTTTTAAAAAGTTTTAATATAATCATTCCATCTTCAGTTGAACAGTGTGTTGTCTGGGTACAAATATCTTCGTTAAACAGGAATCAAAATTACAACATCCTTCATTAAATTAATATTGATTCTGCAATCTTTAACATAATAATATTCCACATATTAATTCTACAATATTAACATATTAATTTTTATTTTGCTTTCATTAACTTTCCTTCTCTAAGGTTATTTCTGTGTTTTCTTTTACAATTGTGTCACAAGGGAAACTAATTATCAATGAAGATCAAACTAGTGAAAAAATAACTAATATGAAATGTATGTGCTTTTTGATCTATTACTTAGGTAACAAGACAACTAAATTTCATTTAGAGGTTAGGGAAAATAAAGTTGCAATTTCTTTTTCTCCATTCAGTTTATGCACTTCCTAAAATCTGTTTCTCGATCCCAGGTGAGGAAACCCCTATTCTGGATCAAACCATGTTGAGAATGATCTTGGTTTCCATGTTGCTAAGTATCAATTATATTCATTTCTACACTTGCTCATACACCTCGCAATTCAACAAAAATAATGGAACTACAACATTGACATATGTACTCATGATATGGCAATACTTATCTCCTTCTAAAATTATTCTTTTACTCAGTTTTGAAAACTATCACGAGTGTGTGGCTTGTGATAAGTTGATTTTCAAGCTGAATTGAATTGAATTGAATTTATTAGATTTATAGGCCGCCCAATCCCGGAGGACTCCGGGCGGCTTACACAAAACAAGAAAAGAAAAAAACAAACAAAATAAAAATAAAAATAAAGATTTAAAAATTCTCCAACACACATACTTTCAGAGTGGGGCTGGACCCTACATAATAAGGTCAACTGCCCCAGGCCTGCCGGAATAGCCAGGTGAGGTCCGGACCTCTGGGGGTAGCTGATTCCACAGGGTCGGAGCAGCCACAGAGAAGGCCCTCCTCCGAGGCCCCACCAGCTGACACTGTCCAGCTGACGGCGTCCTAAGGAGGCCCACCCTGTGGGATCTTCTCGCTCAAGTCTTCTCTACATAGAGTTATTCTTCATGATACTCAGAGTGATATCTCCCACTTACACACTTTTGTAATTCAAGGGGCCTTATACGGGTAGTCCTCGACTTACAACAGTTCATTTAGTGACCGTTGGAAATTACAACGGCACTGAAAAAGCAACTTATGACCATTTTTCACACTTATGACCGCAGCATCCCCAGCGTCATGTCATCAAAATTCAGATGTAAAATGGGGCAGAACTTACTTAACAACTGACTCGCTTCACAACATAAATTTTGGGGTCAATTGTGGTTGTAAGTCGAGGATGACCTGTAATCAGCAGATGTTTTGTGTTTCTGATGTTTTCTGATCATGTTTGGTAATGAGGGTCAGATATTTAATATGAGGCGTTTATCAGAGATGAGTTGTTCCTGGATTGACCCAGATCGGCCAAACTGGTAGTAGCGATGGCGGGAGGCTCTGCCCCCCTGCCCGGACGATTCTGCACATGGGCAGAAGCGTCGTGCGTGTGAGCAGGAGCCCGCCTGAACCAGTAGGTAAAAAAATTGGCAACCCACCAGAAAAATATTATGCTTAAAATGCATGAAAGTTTCAAATGTTAGCCACGCCATGAGCTAATGACAATAGGAGATTGTATCCATGGTTTTCTGGGAAGACTATTATAGATGAACCTGGCTCTTTACTTCAGTTAGAAAAGCCACAAATGTAGATGGTTGTTTTACCCTTTCTTGCCAGTCATAATACTTATTAGGGAATTATTCTGAACAAGGGTAACTTCCAGATTCGTGGACTTCAGCCTCCAGAATTCTGAGCAAAAACCATGCAGATTGGGGTATTCTGAGAATTGAAACCCACACATCTGGAAATTGCCCAAGCTGTGGAGAATTATATTAAATTAGACCAACACGATCCCATCTTTCAACCATTTCACTTTTAAGAAGTTGAAAGATGGGATCATGTTGCTCTAATACTACCTTCTTTCTTTTCCCTTTTTTATTGACTATCCTATTCAATATCTACTGACTTCAGAATATTTTAGAATATTGTTGCCAAACTTCCACTTTACCCATAATGTTTAATGGGTTAAATCTCATACATTTTGACTGTTTAGCTCATAACATTTGGGAGCATTTTGTGCTGAGCAGCAGAAGGCTAGGAAGAAGTTATAGAACTGCATCATGATATTTGGGGTTTATGAATAGGAACTAAACCATAAAAGACTGTGCCACAATCCTAGTGAGCAAGTAACTTTGGGGGCAAAGCTGATTTCCCACTGCTGATTTTTAAAGCTACTTTGATTCCAAGCTAACATATGAAATACATGAATACATATATCATGTTTATTATTTCAGTTGGGATATGTAAGAATTGAGCAGCCTCAGTGTTAGAAATTCTGTTTATATAAAGCATAATACAGAGCAAACAAAGAGTACAGTCACCATGTGCTTTACTGCTCAACTATATAATAGGAAACAGGAAACTCTACTTGGAACAAAAGAACATAGAGTATATACCATGTGTAAACACAGCCATCTAGTGGCTAAATACTACTGTAGTTGTTAAATAAATAAACATTCCAACAATGAATTCCAACTCTACAAAGATGTAGACCTTTATGGAGATTCATGGCTGTTAGCCCTGATAGCAGTGTAATTGTCTCAGTCATCTGTTGTGAGATTAGTGGGCTTCCTTTTTCAGTTGGTAGGCCACTGTGGGACAGACTGCTGGATTAGATGGGCTTATGTTTTTTCTACACTAATGCGTCAGGCATCATGTTCTACACTCAATTTCCCAATAGGAAAAAAAGTGCAAAACTTAACGCAAAGTTTGTTGTAAGGGTGATAATGAAAATGCACATTGTGAAAGCCCTTGATTTGCTTTCTCCACAAGTGGGAATGTTTGAATTGGTTTCTACATTTTTTATTTTGGATTAGTTTTAAATTGTTTCTCTCCAATCAGGATTTGAAAATGGTTATTCCATTTTGGAAGTTCCGTTCTTCCTCTCAAGTTACTTGAAAGATCTTTTGTTGCCCCTGCATACACTTACATCAGTCTGAAGACCCTCTTCAGAAGCTCTGCCACTGAAATGTGGAAGGTAAGTCTTAAGGAGATGTTCTGATTAGTAGTGACTTTTGGCTTATGGAATAGCCTTCCCAGGTAGACAAACCAAATACTTTATTAGTGACTTTTTCAACATGGTGAAGAACATTTGTTGTTATTTTGATGCTACTGGTTGATTTGACCCTCCTTCCTTCCTTCCTTCCTTCCTCCCTCCCTCCCTTCCTTCTTTCTTTCTTTCTTTCTTTCTTTCTTTCTTTCTTTCCTCCCTCCTTCTCTCCTTCCTTCCTTCCTCCCCTCCCCTCCCATGCAAGGCCCACTTTTTTTTTGATCAACTAAGTATTGGTCCATTGCTTGTGACAGGAATTGAGCAACCATCATGTTGCCAACCCTGACTTCACGGGCTAAAAGAGAGTGACTGGCCCAAAGTCACCCAGCCAGCTTTCAGGCTTTGCACCATATGAAATAACTTACACCAGCTCTTCTAAGCTGCTTTCTGTATCAAATTACACCAAAGAAGCCACGGCACTCTGAGTTTAAAAGGTCACTGCAGAGGAAAGTAAGAGTGGATAAACAACGAGGAATGGAATGGAAAGAGGCATGTGAAAACTTGAAAGTGACTGAACCTTCTGGCCCATCAAGTTCATCTGTCCTAGAAGGAGCTTGAAGTCCCCGAGGCTTTTCTTGTCCAGGAATATTTACCTTATATCTGGTTTTTAATAAAACACTTTGCAATTAATTGGACTAATACAGAGGATAAATCCACAACTAAGCTCTTCTTTACTAGCTTGGAGCAAATGCCGCATCTCAGATTTTCCTATGCTGCTTTTAAGTTTTGCTACATCTATGGATTTTCAAGTTTGCACTTATGTACCCATAGAAATATTATCTATTCTTGAGCAAAAGGAGTGTATCTATAGGTATAAGGCAGAGGTGGGTTCCTACCAGTTCGCACCTATTTGGTAGAACCGGTTTGTCAAATCTACCGAACTGGTTAGAAGAGGTTCCACCAGTAGACCTGGAAAGCAGGCCACACCTGCCGCCCATGTGACCGGATGGGAGTGGCTTGCCACCCATGTGACCGGATATGAAGATGCCGACGACACTTGTCAGAACCACCTTAAATTACCTCACACACAGCACTGGCATGCATAAGAATAGGATGTAAACTTGTTTTTTAAAAGGCATCTTTGGTTTGCGTTAAAACAACTTCAACACACGCAATGTTCTGATTGCACCACAAACGCAGTAGTCATCCTTACCTTTCACAGAGGCACTGAGTTTTATAAATAGGAGCATGATAGTGCAGAATAATCATATCCAAGGACCAGTGGTGGGTTTCAAAAAATTTTGGAACCTCTTCTGTAGGTGTGGCCTGCTTTCTGGGTCTACTGGTGGAATCTCTTCTAACCGGTTCGGTAGATTTGACGAACCGGTTCTACCGAATAGGTGCAAACTGGTAGGAACCCACCTCTGATCCGTAATTAGCATATTAAGATAGAAAGAAGGCCAGCACTTTTTTTTAAATGAAATAAACCAATCCTTGAGATATGAGGTATGGCAAAAGGCAGGTCTTCCTTTTTGGGGGCTACTTCAGAGAACATGACCTACAATTGCAATGAAGCAGTAAGGTGAGAATCACTGTAACCGTCATAAACACGAACCAGTTGTCAATCATCTGAATTTATTTTTTAAAAAAGGTTTTTTATATATATTTAATCTCATACATACATTTACAGGTATACATTCTCATAGTTATTATTCACATTGTGTATTAACAATTTTGAACATTCATTTTCCCATATACAAATTATAATATGCAGTCGGGATTGTTTTAGTTATCATCCCATACACCTATTTTATTTTACCACAGCCCTACTTTTCTTTCTTTTTCTCCCTCCCTCCCTCTTCTCTACTTTCTTCTCTCCTTCTCCCCTTTCCTTTTTCTTCTTCCCCTTCCTCTCTCCCACTTCTCTCCTCTTCTTCCCCTTCATACCCTCTCTCCTACTCTTCCTACGCCTCCCTATCTTCCTTTCTTCCTCTCCTTTCCTCTTTCTTCTTTCCCTTTCCTCTCCTCTCCTCTTCCTATTTTTCCTCGCTTCCTTTCCTCTTTCTATTGTTGTGTCAATCTTCTGAATTGTGATCATGTGACCAACGGGATGCTGCAATGGTCGTAAGTGTGAAAAAGTCACATTTTTTCCAGTGCCTTTGTAACTTTGAATGGTCACTACGTGAACGGTTGTAAGGCAAGGACTACCTGTATATCTTTTTCAAAACAGAGAAATTCCCTGGGGTCTGCATCTGCTTTAACAATTTGTACAACTCTCTTGAGAATACATTGGCAGATCTGGCTGCAGGCAAAGTGGAGCAGAAGAATCCCATTTCCCAGCATAATTTGCTGAGTTCTTACATTCAGGCAGAGAAGAGAAGAGAAGAGAAGGGAAGGGAACAGAAGGGAAGGGAAGAGAAGAGAAGAGAAATGTGGGACTGCTGAAAGTCTAGCAGGCCATAGTATTATGGCTGGTCTAGATCCAGATCACAAATTTTGATAGGGTAGCAAGTGGGGGAATTGCACAGATTGGGCTTAAAAAATAAAGAAACGAAGAAAAGAAATCAACTGTGCTTAATTATTCTTTTTTTTTCAAATTCACTATTCAGCTTACATCAGTGTTAACATCTACTGAGAAATGCAGCCATCAACAATTTGCAACTCAATGTGTGTTACTTTAATTAGTATGAAAATTAAAGGGCAACTATAGGCCAATGTGAATGATTATGGAAATACATGTGCATCCCATGCAGGGCTCTCATTTAATTAATCGTCTTGTAAACCATATCAAGCACTTTAAGGCTCTGAGTGTAGCAGCTCCATTTTAAATAACTACTTAGTACTCAACAGGATGTGGGGGGAAAAAAACCTTGCAACAGAGGCATCCATGTCTCAAGTTTCCAAGATTAAAGGTTGTTGTTTTCTCTCTCCTTCAAAGCAGAACCATGTCAAAAAGGAAAGAAGAAAACGGCTAATAGCTGTGTCTAAATGCCAATTCTGGGATGTTCAGACATCCGTTTAAATTGTTTCTTGGATGTATGTTTGGTTGCTCAGGTGCAAAGCAAGGTTTTACACCTAGGCGGGAAAAAACAAAGGTACAAGGGCAGAGTAGGCAAAACCAGGCTCAAAAGCAGTAATTGTGTGAGAGGGACCTTGGAGTCCTAGTGGATGAGCACTTAAACATGAGTCAGCAGTGTGCAGCAGCAGCAGTGGTGGGATTCAATTTTTTTTATTACCGGTTCTGCCCCCCCCTATCCTACACCAAAGCACGCCGATACCTCAAGGATTTATTAACACACAGACTAGCCCTTGGCAGCAATCCAGCACAGACCAAACGTTGGCAGCAATCCAGCACAGACTAACCTTGGCAGCAATCCAGCATGCCAAACTAGCCACGAGAGTTCTCCAGCTCTAGTAAGTACGTTGACTCCTGCAACGAGCGTGTGCACAATCATTCCTTTTATAGTCTTGAGAGGAGCCTAATTGCCACCAGCTGAGTGCAATTATCTCCTGTAACTGCGTAACTGTTCCTTACGCCCATTAGCTCTCCGTTGCCGGGCATCCAGGACCAACTCCCTTGTCTCCTCCCCACTGCTCCAATGCATGACATCAGGATCACACTCCCTTGTCTCCTCCTCACTGCTCCAAGGCTCAAGTGCCTCCTGGTGGCCAACCAGCCTCTCTGCGCCATGCTCGGAGTCGGAACCCTGTCGAGGGTCCTCCACATCCTCCAAAGCTGACTCATAGGGCCCCTCGCTGTTAGAGTCTGGTGGCAGCTCCAACGGCTCCTGCTGGGCCACCACACGGTTCTATGGGCATGGCTTGGTGGGCATGGCTTGGTTGGCATGGCAGGGGAAGGATACTGTAAAATCTCCCTTCCCACCCCACTCCAGGGAAAGGCTGCTGCAAAATCTCCATTAATTCCCGATCAGCTGGGACTAGGGAGGCAGAGGGGGTAGGGCGAGTCAGAGGTGGTATTTAAAGGGCCTATAAAGCCTCTGGAGCCTGGGGAGGGTGAAAAAAGCAAATCAAAAAATGGGGGAGCAATGGTCATGCGTGCATGCGTGCTGGGGTCGTGCGCATAACATTATGGGTGTGGCACGCCCGTGCACGACCCCCACCTGCACTCCCCCCACTTTTGGCAAGTGAGCCACAAAAGGTTCACCATCACTGATATAGGGTTTCCCTCTTGAGCAGAGGGTTGGACTAGAAGACCTCCAATTTCCCTTCCAGTTCTGTTCTGATTGAGTGCATGTGGACAAGACAGATCTACAAGAACCAGGAAGTATGTGTGTTTCTCTCTGTGTGTATTTTGTAGAGAAAGTAGCAATTTATAAATGAGTGACTTTAGAAACTAACTTTTGTAGTAAATACATAAATGGAGGCCCGAATTAAAGCGAGCAACGTTTACTACAGTAACTTAGGGTAAATGGAAGGAAGAAAGCCACTTTTGTTTCAACTGCCAAATCATTTGATTAAGAAACAAATCACCATTTCATGTTTTTTTTTTTTAAAAATGCAGCCTTAATTATGCTTACTGGGTGTTGGGTGGAGGGAAAGAAAACCCATTAAAAGCAACTGTCATGAATTCTGTTTTGTGGGTCCAGCATTGCTGGATCTGTAATCCTTTTGCCTTTCTGCTTTGTTTTCATTAGCAAAAGAAAACAGTAAGATCACTGTTAAAAATGTTCTGCGGCCACACTTTTGATATACACGTCTCTGTGTCTAAGATGTCTCCGTCTCCATCCATTCTTTTAGAGAATGCAATTTATATACCAATTGATTTTTGAAAGGGTCTCATTTTAAGGGAGGAACTGACTAAATGAGCAGAAATAGAAAAACACAACGATTCAGGACCTGGGCCTCATTATCTTCTCTGTAATGAGGTTCTAAATCAATGGCATTAGATTGGTTTAAAGACGACTTAATGGAGGGGATAAATAGGCCAATTGGAAACGAAGGCATTATGAGCTCTGAGAAGTTTCTATCTGGTACTCAAGCTCTACAGAAAGCCAAAATTGAGTAGCTTTTTAGATGCTTATTTTTCTTTCTCTATTAATTTCGGTGAGTAAATGCAACCCTAGAACAATGCTGTGTACGCAGTGGCAGAATATTACTCCATCCCTAAAGAGCTTCAAAAGGTGGCTGTAAGGAAGGAATATGACTTCGCTATCCTTCATATTTCTGTTTGAGTTGACAGTTTCACCTTCTTCTGGATCTAGTATAAGGTAAAGGTTCCCCTCATACATAAATGCTAGTCTTTCCCGACTCTAGGGGGCGGTGCTCATCTCCGTTTCAAAGCTGAAGAGCCAGCGCCATTTAAAGACATCTTCGTGGTCATGTGGCCAGCATGACTAATCACTGAAGGTGCACAGAACGCTGTTACCTTTCCCACCAAAGGTGGTTCCTATTTTTCTACTTGCATTTTTATGTGCTTTCAAACTGCTAGGTTGGCAGAAGCTGGGACAAATAATGGGAGCTCCCTCCGTTATGCGGTGCTAGGGATTTGAACCGCTGAACTGCCAACCTTTCTGATCCACAAGCTCAGAGTCTTAAATATCCTTCCCAAAACCTTGGAGATTTACTAATAGTCTTTGGACCAGGCTGTATCAAGAAGGACTAATGATGTGATTCAGATCAAGACAGTTTCCCAAGTTCTCTATGTGCGATGAATCACCCTGGAAAATAACATTTGTTAGCATTTCAGAATAAGTTCTACTAGTTTATTTCTGACTAATGCAGGTAAGTCACAATCATAGTAAATTCAAACAATGATATATTCAGGTTAGTGTCAGTTGTAAATTGATATCCGGTGGTGTTTAATGTGACACAAAATTTAGTTTATGTTAGGGCTGGCATATGCGCAATTGGGTTTAGTACACATGCAGTAGCGGTTGGGTTTTAGACACTCCTTTGCAGGTGCAAAATGGAGAAACGGAAGATTGTCAGAGGAAAATAGTACCAGTTTGGGGAAAAAAAGAGGCTTGTTATTATATTAGACCAAAAAATGGATTGGTAAGTAATAGTCCTTGATTTTTGAGAGGACGCCTCAGTGGCTAAGATGCTGAGTTTGTTGATCAGAAAGGTCGGCAGTTTGGTGGTTCGAATCCATAGCGCCGCGTAACGGAGTGAGCTCCCGTTACTTATCCCAGCTTCTTCCAACCTAGCAATTTGAAAGCATGTAAAAATGCAAGTAGAAAAATAGGAACCACCTGTGGTGGGAAGGTAAAAGGGTTCCATGATCCTTTGGCATTGAGTCATGTCGGCCACAAGACCACGGAGATGTCTTTGGACAGCGCTGGCTCTTCGGTTTTGAAATGGAGATGAGCACCGCCCCCTAGAGTTGGGAATGACTAGCACATATGTGCAAGAGGAACCTTTACCTTTTACCTTTAGTCCTCGATTTACAACCGAATTTGTGTCCAAAATTTCCATTGCTCAGAAAGCCGGTTGTTAAGTAAGTCGGTCCCAATGCGTATGAAATGTTTTCCGTGCTTGAAACCTAGTTTCCATTTACATAATTGCACTACTTCACGTAATAGCCATTCTGCTTATGTATAATCACAACCTCAAGGTTTTTTCAGAATGAATTCTGCCCCCAATAGGAAAAAGCTCTACCTTTATGCCTTTCTCTTTGAATATCAGCTCTTCACCACTAAAGGAAGGAAGTAGGAACCATTCTCTGCTTTCACATATGGAAGACCAACACATTTTTCATTTCATTTTCAATCCACTGGCACTTTTTTTGTTTCCATTTGCTGTCCCTTGTGGTTGAAGAGCACTTGAAATGACATTAGAAGAGGGACTACAGTGCAGTTACGTTTCATTCTTGATTCATTTTTTCTGTGTTTATGGAGAAGAGTCAAATTACGTTTTTCAGGGCCCTGGCTACAAAAACGAAGGGTATAGTCCTGTAAATCTGATCGAAAATGGCATTCTAAAGAGTTGGTTTTAAGGAGTAAAGCAAATGGGTTTGGATTTGCTGACAAATATTTCTCAGCCCAGCTTATTTTTAAAAAAATCTCATTATTAATAATAGCTTGATCTTTGAACAGTGTTGTATCCCTAACCCAGAAGTGTCTTCATTCATAATGAGTATTTAGATAGAATATATCTAAATATATTCTATATAAGTCTATTTTATTCCATTTATTTTATCTGATTTTTGTTTTGAAAAGTAGTCCACTGAAACCAGAATACGTTGCATTTGTTGGTTTATTGGCAGCTTTTCCAAACTAGTGTCTTGCAGAAAAATTGGAATTTAACTTTTACAATTGGCTAATCTCTCTGGAGTTATGGAAACTTTGGAGTTCAGCACATCTGAACAGCAGCAAGTTGGGGGAAATTGTTGTATACCTTGAATAAAAAACTGACAGAGTGGCAAATGCTTTGAGTGTTTTTTGGCACTCTAATCAAGATTCTTCTGTCAACCTAGCAGTTCGAAAGTATGTAAAAATGCAAGTAGAAAAATAGGGACCACCTTTGATGGGAAGGTAACAGCATTCTGTGCACCTTCAGCATTTAGTCATGCCGGCCACATGACCACAGAGACGTCTTTGGACAGCCCTGGCTCTTCAGCTTTGAAACAGAGATGAGCACCGTCCCTAGAGTCAGGAACGACTAGCACATATGTGGGAGGAGAACCTTTACCTAATATCTGTCACATAGGATTGTTACCTTACAGAAAGCGGTCACATTAGTTATTCCATTATAGGAGGAGATGTAAAGTTATTTTATGGTGGCAAAAGATTGGGAATTTGGTAGCACCTTAGCTGGAAAGCTAACACATTTTATTAAAAGGCCTACACTTTCATGAGCAGCTTCCTCCATTCATCTGATGCACAGAATGGCTAGATTGATGCGACATTTAAATTGTGGTGAGTTGCAGAGGATTTTTAAACATGGTTTCACTTCAATTTATTTTGGATAGAATCTTTTTTAAAATAGTCTAAGACAATTTAAAAAAAGAATCCACACAGAATTTTAAAAAACCCTATGCACAATAAATAAAATATTATTTTAAAATACATTACAGTATCATATTGAAGGAAGAGCATTTGCCTCTAATCTTGTGTGTGGCTTGTTGTGACAGTGCTGTTGGGGTAGATATGGCAGACTTAGAACAATGCCTTCTTGACTCTCATCCTCTCCCCCAAGTCCCTCCTCCCATACTTGGGATTCATTGATGACATTTTTGGCATCTGAACGAATCGTCATCTGATAATGAATGTCTCATCGCTTTCCATCATGACTTCAAAAAACCAGTTTGCTGCAATGGTTAAGGTGCTGACCTAGAAACACAGGAGACGGTGAGTTCTAGTCCTGCCTTAGTCATGAAAGCCTGCTGGGTGGCTTTGGGTCAGTCACTGCCGGCTCAAGCCAACTCATGGAGTTGTTGTGGGGAAAATGGTAAGAGTATTAAGTATGTTCACTGATTTGAAGTACCATATTTTTCGGACTATAAGATGCACTGGAGTATAAGACGCACCAAGGTTTTGAAGAGGCAAATTTTTTAAAAGAGTTTTTTCACTCTGCAAACCTCCCCAAAACAGCCATTTTTTCATGAAAACGCCCCCCCCCTTTCCCTCCCCAAAAGGGCATGGATAGCCTTTAGGAGGCTTATAGAGTGCTCCTGGGCCTGTTTTTTGCTCATTTCTGCCCTCCCCAGCCCCCAGGAGCTCTCTGAAAGCTTTCATAAGGCTATGCACAGCCATTTTGGTGAAGGGGGTGAGTTTTTGGGAGGCAGAAAATGCTGTATTCAGTGTTTAAGACACTCCCAGATTTTCAGCCTCTTTTTTGAGGAAAAAAGGTGCGTCCTATACTCCGAAAAATATGGTATTTATAAAGTAATAAAATGTGGGATAAAAATCAAATAACTAAACAAATAAACTTCTACCCCACCATCAAGCAATCTAAGGCCTCCGCAAACACAATGGGTTTTTAACACAATGCAATTTCTAAGGTACTTGTAATTTGTTTCACATGTAACCTGCACCTATATAACCAAATACCTTCCCTTCCTTTTTCTGTCCACTCATCCTGTATCAGTCTAGTCTACAGTTCTATCCACTGTAGAGTGAGTTCTATTCCTCCCCCCAAAAGGCTTATGCCTTTTCGTAAGAACTTCTACAGGTTCAAACATCCTTGCAAATTGTGTTGTTATACCTCATCTTGTTCTCTTTACATTGATACAGCTCAATTGTTCTCTTCATTTTATCCACCATGAGCAACATCTCATGAAAGTAAAAAAGAAGCACACGCATACAAAACTCTATCCCTATTAAGAGTATCATGGTCTATAAAGCCCTTCTATAAAAGATTGGAACAAAGGGGAAACTATTTTGGAACAGGACTGCAGTTGTATCACTACGGCCTGCTGCCTATATATGTCAAATGACTGATAACAACTGCTGAGGCTTTTTCAATTCTCTGCAAGTGTTGTCTTTAGATACCCTTCCAGATAAACCCTCCTTGTACTGCAATAGAGGCCTGAAAGATAAATGATGCCAGAAACAATGTATTATTTCTAAAGGCCTTAGTCCCACTATGTTTTAGACATTAGGCAAAAACATGGCATGGCAGCATGGGAGATCTTTCAGATTGGTGCTTTCTGGAACAGTTTTGAAAGCAAATGTTTGGGGGATTAATTGCACAGGGTAACCATCCAGAATTGTCTCTTGTTTTATTTTGTCTGGATTATTAGGCAGATCCTAGCAAAGTTTCAATCCTGATTGAGTCAAAATGGACCAATCTAGGGTTCTCCGTCCTGATATTCAAACGAGACAAATATACATGCTTCTACACCAAGCAAACCTGCAAACATACATTCATACATACATACATACATTTTGTTGTTAGTTGTGAAGTTGTGTCCGACCAATTGCAACCCCATGGACAATGTTCCTCCAGGCCTTCCTGTCTTTTACCATGCTTTGGAGTCCATTTAAGCTCATGCCTACTGCTTCGGTGATTCAATCCAGCCATCTCATTCTCTGTTGTCCCCTTTTTCTTTTGACCTCAATCTTTCCCAGCATTAGGCTCTTCTCTAGTGAGGTGGCCAAAGTATTTGAGTTTCATCTTCAGGATTTGGCCTTCTAAAGAGGGTTGATCTCCTCTAGGACTGACCAATTGGATCGCCTTGCAGTCCAAGGGACTTGCAGGAGTCTTCTCCAGCACCATAGTTCAAAGGCCTCAATTATTTGGTGCTCAGCCTATCTTATGGTCCGCATGCATGCATGCATGCATGCATACATACATACATACATACATACATACATACATACACTTCATTTGTGATCAAAGCCTCCTGGCTTGGTACAAGTGGTGAGCAAGATGGTAGCAATAGCAATAGCAATAGCAGTTAGACTTATATACTGCTTCATAGGGCTTTCAGCCTTCTCTAAGCGGTTTACAGAGTCAGCATATTGCCCCCAACAATCCAGATCCTCATTTTACCCACCTCGGAAGGATGGAAGGCTGAGTCAACCCTGAGCCGGTGAGATTTGAACAGCCGAACTGCAGAACTGCAGTCAGATGAAGTAGCCTGCAGTGCTGCATTTAACCACTGCGCCACCTCGGCTCTTTGAGACAGCCTTTGAGCTGAAACCCAGCTAAGTGTTTTAAGTTTGTTTTTGAAATGGGTAAGAGGAAAAATAAACCAGCTCTTTAGAACCATATTGGCATGGTGAGTTAACTGCATGAAGGCAAAAATATTAGGTGGATTTATAAGTTAGGTAGAATTGGGAAAAACTCAACTCATTTCCCCTGCCTCCTTTTGTGCCTTTAAATTAATGTTGACTCTTGGCAGTGACCTGGACAAGTCCCTGCAGTTTTCTCGGCAATGTTTTGGAAGTAATTTGCCATTGTCTTTTTTGTAGGGCTGATAGACAGGGACTGGCTCAAGGTCATCTGGCTGGCCTTGTACCTAAAACAAGCCTAGAACTCACGGTCTCCCAGTTTCTAGCCTGGTGCCTTAATGGTTACACCAAACTGGCTGTCCCATTGCCATTTCTGAACAGAAAGAAGGGAAAGTATTTCGGGATGCTCAAATTGTTGAGGGATCCTGCTATGTGGATCACTGCATTTTGGAGAAAACAAAATGGATTTTGTTCAGGTTTGGGAAAGTAAGCATTAAAAGAATGCCTGGTATCACTGAGGCAGTCTAGAACAATGAGACTTGTGCGGTCATTTTAGACTGGAAAACAAGTTATGGCCAATGGATATCAACTTCTGCTTTTCACATTGTGCTGGCCCAGTGATGGCTAACCTTTTCGGCCCTGAGTGCTAAAACTGACGTGCATGTGTGCCGGAGCACCAAAACCTGGAAGAGAGCAGCTGGCCAGTGTGCATGTGTGTGCCAGAACCTGGAAGAGCAGCTGGCCAGTGCACATGCATGCATCTGAACCCGGAAAAGCAGTTGGCTGGTGTGCATGCACATGCCGGAACTCAGAAGAGAGCAGCTGACCAATGCACATGTGCGCAACAGTACCCAGAAGAGAGCTGTTGGCTGGTGCGCAATGCATGTGCCAAAATCTGGAAGAGCAGCTGGCGATGGTGCATGTGCCCCAGGGAGAGCTCTGTGTGCCACCTCTGGCAGATGGGCCATAGGTTCGCCATCACAGGTCTAGCCCTTCCAGTGAACAAAGTATTCCAATTTTCCCTTCAGGAAAACAATCTCGAATCGAGATATACCCTACCTCATATTCGTCTTCCCCATCTAGGAGAACTGGAGGTCGGATGAGGAAGTGGGAGAGCTGCTGAATGAAAGGGACAGCGAGACACCTCTCACCCAAGGAGAAACTGGTGAAGCATCAGGTGTCCTCTCTAGGAAGGAGTAATGGCAAATGGAAAGTTACCAAGCTTACTTGGTCTGTCAAAGAAAAGGTCTCAATAAACTTTAACTCTGGGCAATGTTAAGCTTTAGGGTTTTGTGATTGTGGTCTTGACAACAGATTTCCATATGCTTCGCTGGAAAAACATCAGGAAACTTTTTGTCTAGACCATGGTCAAAAACCCTGAAACACAACACTGCCCAACCAATACTGTGAAAACCTACTTCAAACATTTTCTTGGATATGAAGAGGAAGATAAAAGTTTAATGGAAAACCATGTCAAATCTCCCCCATGAATCCTAACACCTTAATGTTTATGTACATCTGGTGCATTGACCCAGAAAATTTTGCCAAATCCATCTGTGACCTTAACAGGAACTGTATGTCTATCTCTTTTAGAGAAAACCAGAGGTTTGAGGAATTATAGGAGAATGGATTCTTGAGGGGTGGGGGAGCAAAGGACACAGGTTATAGCTATAAAGTGCTTGGAAAGGAAATATGGTGATGGAAGAACATAGAGAATGGTCCAATTTTGCAACAGATCTGTCCCCTAAAGAATGAATAAACACTAAATTATCCCTAATGCACTAGCTTGTTGCAGAAAAATTAAGACCATTTAGATGCCGAGATCAGACTTAGACCACTCAGAAAATAAAACTAATGCAAATTGTGACCTATTGCTCCAATGAAAATACTACCTGAAGCATCTGGCGCCTTTATTTTAATTCTCCTGGGCTTCTCAGCTTCTTGGAAATACTAAACCTTAAACTCCATTCTGAATACAAACTTCTGTATTTTGTTTTTAAAAAGGGTCAAACATTGCGGTCTCTGGCAAAGAGAGAAGTAGGAGAAATTCCTTCCTCAACTGATGAAGAGCAAGTCTCCATTGAGATGTGTAAATGTGCCAATGACCTCAGAGATCGGAGGAAGAGCTGTAGCCTAGACAATATATGAAGAATGGTTGCAGGAATGGGGTTTGTCTAGTTTAATCAAAAGAAGGACTTGGGGTGACATGATAGGAGTGTTCCAATATCGGAGGGGCTCCCACAAATAAGAGGGGGCCAAGCTATTCTCCAAAGCACCTGAAGGCAGGACAAGAAGCAATGGATGGAAACTGATCAAGGACAGATTCAACTTAGAAATAAGGAGAAATTTTTCTGACAGTGAGAACAACCAACCAATGGAACAAAAGTTGCCTTCAGAAGTTTTGGAAGCTTCATTACTGGAAGCTTTCAAGAAGAGACTGGACTGCCATTTGTCATAAACGGTGTAGGGTCTCCTGCTTGGGCAGGGGGTTGGACTAGATGACCTCCAAGGTCCCTACCAACTCTGTTTATCTGTTAAACATCTGATAAGCAAAATCTGTGTCTGAAGGAGGGTTGGAGGTAGAGAAGGTATCTCAGAAGAACCCTCTCTACAAGATTGTTACTGTAACCTTAGAATAAAGGTAATGTTAGTACCAGTGGTGGGTTTCAAAAAATTTTGGAACCTACTCTGTGGGTGTGGCCTCCTTTGTGGGAGTGGCTTGCTGGCCATGTGATCTGGTGGGAGTGGCTTGCCGGCTATGTGTTCTCTCTCTCTCTCTCTCTCTCTCTCTCTCTCCTTCCTTCCTTCCTTCCTTTTGTCTCTCTGTCCCTTTTTTCTTTCATCTCTCTCTCACTCTTTTTCTTTCTTTTTTCTTTCTTCTTTCTTTCTTCCTTTCTTTCTTTTTTTATCTCTCTCTGTGTCAGTCTGTGTGTGTGTGTGTGTGTGTGTGTGTGTGTGTTAGTGGTGGGTTTCAAATTTTTTTGGAATCTCTTCTGTAGGTGTGGCCTGCTTTCCGGGTCCACTGGTGGAACCTCTTCTAACCGGTTCGGTAGATTTGACGAACCGGTTCTACCGAATAGGCACAAACTGGTAGGAACCCACCTCTAGTTAGTACTCATGATTTAGGCTTTTTATGTGGACTACCTAAGTTGGCTTTCAGTCTGAGATGCTTTCTCCCACTCCACCCGTCCTCCAGACTCAGATTTCTTTTATTAGACCACAGTCTAGTCTGTGGCTTTTCCTTCATCTCCCAAGGTCATTCTCACATACTATTGAATGAGGATGGGGAGCCCATTGAAAGGTATATGAAGTGTTTTTTGCTGGCAGACCTGACCTGCATGCTGTCAGCTTTGGTCAGCACAACAGGTTAGATAGTTTGAAAATTGCTCCCTCATATCTTTTAAAAAGGACAACTATTTTGAATATATATTGAAGTGCTGTAGCAGCAAACTCCTTGCAGATATCCAGTTGAAATTGAGAAGGATTAATATTGTTTGAAGGATTTACCAGCCCTGTTGTTTTTAACCAATTTTGTCAAAAAAATAAAGCAGAGAAGTTTCTGTAGTAAGTTTATGGATGAATCACATACCAAACAAATATCAGATCCAATGGTGGGATTAAAATAATTTAACAACCTGTTCTCTGCCCTAATGACCAGCTGGGTAGGCGTGGCTCAGTGGTCATGTGACTGGATGGTTGTGGCCAACTCAACATCACTCATGTCAATGGACACTTAGCTGTTACAATGTAATAAGGGTTAACCGGAAAGGCAGTTTCTATAAGCAGGGCAATAAAGATTGGGCTAGAAACAATACCAGAATGTTTCCTTCCTGCCTTCCTTACAGGATTAGCCCTTGTAAAGTGGGAAAAAAAAACAAAATGAGATTTCTTCCAACAACCGGTTCTCTGAACTGCTTAGAAAGTTAACAACCAGTTCTCCCAAATAGGTGCAAACTGGCTAAATCCCACTACTGATCAAATATCTGAGAAGATTTAATTGAATTGATTTGTCCTCAAATCTCAAGCTGCACGTTTGAACTAAAACGTTCTTTTTTTTTAATTTTGATTTTCACATTTTTTACAGTCTTTACCATAATATTAGTATTAATTACCAGGCAAGTTGGAAAGTCGGCAAGTTCAAAGGCTAACTTCAAAGTGTAGGAGATGGATCCATAATTCTATGTGGGTAGGTGGGTGTATTTTCCAATTCTTGAGAGGACTTCTGGATATGGTTCCAAAGATGAGGACATTTCTTGAGATTTCTCTTTCAAAATGCCATGTTAGATTATGTGATTCCGCAGCCTTCTTTTCACATGTCTTTTAAAATCATAATTTCATTCCTCATGGGTACCAAGAAACCACCTTAATCTTACTGTCAAATTTTCTTTAAGTTTTTTCTTTTTTTTTTTGCTGGAGGGACATAAACCAGACATCCACTCTTTTACACTAAAACTTTTTTTCTTTAAAAAAAAAACAGCAATCTTTTAATCTTCAATAATTTGAATGCACACGGAGAATTCATAGGTGAAAACCTGGTGTTGCTAAGAAAAGTAAAGGATGAAACTAATTCACAACAGTTCCTGAAAGTCCCCCAAAAAGGTTTGAAGCCTTTCGAGACAACTCTTCATCCCAAAATATTTAAGGGTTACAGAGAAGATCAAAAATAATTAAATCTGATGGGGTGCCATGAACAATTTGATACACAAGGTTTTTCTCTTCCTAAAGTGGTCTCCATACCATGGTATGACCCAGAGGTGGGTTCCTACCAGTTCGCACCTATTCGGTAGAACCGGTTCGTCAAATCTACCGAACCGGTTAGAAGAGGTTCCATCAGTGGACCCGGAAAGCAGGCCACACCTACAGAAGAGGTTCCAAAAAATTTTGAAACCCACCACTGACACACACACACACACATACAGAGAGAGACAGACAGATTCACACAGAGAGAGAAAGAGAAAGAAAGGAAGAAATAAATAAATAAAAAAAGAAAAAAAAGAAAAAGTGAGAGAGAGATGAAAGAAAAAAAGATAAAAGGGACAGAGAGACAAAAGGAAGGAGAGAGAGAGAGAGAGAGAGAGAGAGAGAGAGAGAGAGAACACATGGCCGGCAAGCCACTCCCACAAAGGAGGCCACACCCACAGAGTAGGTTCGAAATTTTTTTGAAACTCACCACTGGTATGACCCAAAACTTCAATTCAATTGTTTTCAAATAGTGCATTTATAAGGATGATGATTTGCCCATGTATTAATTTCAGCAACAAAAAGTAAACTATAATGGTATGAAACAGTGGTGGGATTCAATTTTTTTTACTACCGGTTCTATAGGTGTAGCTTGGTGGGCATGACATTGCTTTGTGGGCATTGCTTTGTGGGTGTGGCAGGGAAAGGATACTGCAAAATCCCCATTCCCTCCCTACTCCTGGGGGAAAGTTACTGCAAAATCCACATTCCCTCCCCACCCCACTATCCTGCTTTCCAGCTCTGTTCTCCTGTTCAGGGCAACAAAAGAAGAGGCAGCAGGGGCGGGGCCAGCCTATTTGCCGGTTCTCCAAACTACTCAAAATTTCTGCTACCGGTTCTCCAGAACTTGTCAGAACTGGCTGAATATCACTTCTGGGGTGAAAGCCTTCAGAGATGGCTCAAGGACAGTGGAGGCCTTTTCATGAGGTAGCTTTTCATTCTTTGGTGGAAAAAAGGAGTCTTCCAGATACTAAAAATTTAAAGACTTTATGGACTGCAAATCTATCTTGAATAGCTTGTCAGCAGAATCATTAAAGGATTGAGGCTAAGATACAAAAGGGAAATATCACATCGACGAAAGGATGATTTTTGGTTCTCGGTTGATTAGTTCTCTCTGTCTCTCTTACCCTTTTTATAGTTATAGAAACAATACAGCGCTGCAGATTAAATGATGAATTATTGTTCATGTTGGCCACGCATGTTATATTTATCTCTAGTAAAAATAAAGTGATTTGGCAAGAGGCTGGACTCTGTCTAAATTCTGTTCAACCTCTGTGTTCATTGGAGTGGCAGGCTACACGAAACACGTGTGTCTACCACGAGAAGACAATTTCCCAAGACTACTTTAAACTCTTTTTTTAGAAAAAGAAAGGGGAAAAAAAGCTGTCGTCAAGCCTCCAGCTTCTCCGCTGTCAGTTATTCTTTCTGTTGCAATTGCGTTACATAGCCACAGGCCTAGGCCTCCAAGGTATCAGATAGCTTTCTATCGCATATCAGTAACTTAGTAGGTTTTGCATTATTGTCCCATCGGAAGACACGACAGTGAAACTGGAAGCCAGAGACATCTGTGTGCTGATGTTATCGGTATTATTATTTTTTTCTAAAAAAAAAAAATCCACATTCCGACTGAAGTTCAGTTTTAGCATTATAATAAACTGCAAAAGACCACAGAAAAAACCAAACTACCTTTCTGACTTCCTCCTTTTTTCTTTTTCTTTTTTGGTTCTCTTATCTCTCCTAAGCAGGGAGGTCCATCTTTCTATCCACACGATTATCTCTGCACCCAGCTGCCAAGTTGTGAAATGTTTTTGTTCCTGGCCTATTGATAGGACAGCCATTTTTAATCCCTAGTACTTGCCCTTACCTAAAGTGGCACGTGCCTCCCAATCTCATTTTTAATCTTTCGTAAACCTGACTTTTGCCTATCCGTATTCATCTCTTCATTTGAAAAGAGGATACACTTCTACACACACACACATACACACACACACACACACATTTTTCTCTTAATTGATTTCTTTGCTTGGCATCAATATCTCTGCTACATTGTGAACGTACGTAAAGCAAGCTCAAATTAAATTAAGCAGGTTAAAAAAGATGTCATATTGGAGCATTGATACCGGTATATAAGAATGTGCTAAATTGCAATTAAAGGGGCGTGTTGGCTCAGTAGCTACGACGCTGAGCTTGTCGATCAGATACGTCAGCAGTTCAGCGGTTCGAATCCCTAGCGCCACATAACGGAATGAGATGCCCTTACTTGTCCCAGCTTCTGCCAACTCAGCAGTTCGAAAGCATGTAAAAATGCGAGTAGAAAAATAGGAACCACCTTTGGTGGGAAGGTAACAGAGCTCCGTGCGCGTTTAGTCATGCCAGCCACATGACCACAGAGACATCTTCAGACAGCGCTGGCTCTTCGGCTTTGAAACGGAGATGAGCACTACCCCCCAGAGTCGGGAATGACTAGCACATATGTGTGAGGGGAACCTTCACCTTTTTAAATTGCAATTTCACTCTCAGAATCACCACGTCAAAAAGTATTCCTGGTGAAACAGATGTTTAAGGTCATCCCACCCGAACCCCCAAATAATTGTCTAACTTCTATTGATGCTTCTTCAGAAAAAGGTGGACAATGAAGGTTGTCAGTTCTGCTATCAAACGACATGTAATATTAGGGAACATTTGAAAAATTTAAGTAAAAAGTCTTCCTTGCAGTTTCTACCACTCAACAGAGAGTAAGTCTCCTCCATCTTCAGTGTGATAATAGTTGAAGGCAGCCATCAGTTCTACTTTTAATCTTCTCTTCTCCAGGCTGTTCTTTCAACCATTCATCATGGGACCCTTCTCCATCCAGATTACTCTGGTTCATCTCTCCATCTGTTATTCTGTAGCATTCTTTAAAAGGAAGCACATTTGTATTAAACCTTGTTGGAAGCCCACCAACTGGTGCTTTGTGTCATGAGTCCGGGAAGACTCCTGTTGCTTATACATGGTCTTCTCCTTAACTCACATTTCTGGCTGCTGCACGCTTGGGGATGATCTCCTTTAGCCTTTGGTCTAATTTTAATCTGGGCAAAGAAACCGGCTCATGTTAAGAACCGTTTGACTCTTTCTTGGCAACTTTGGCATGGGAAAGGGAGAAGAAAAACATGGAATCGTCTACCCCAGTGGTCTCCAACCTTGGCAACTTTAAGACTTGTGAACTTCAACTCCCAGAGTTCCTCAGCTGGCTGAGGAATTCTGGGAGTTGAAGTGCACAGGTCTTAAAGTTGCCAAGGTTGGAGACCACTGGTCTACCCCACCAACTTTGGGTTCTGGCTTTGCCATTGTTTCCTTCAGCCACACCAGAGGTGGGTTGCTCCTGGTTTGGCCAGATCGGGTGAACCGGTAGTAGCAGTGGCAGGAGGCTCTGCCCATCTGGCCAGACGCTTCTGCACATGCACAAAAGTGGTGCACAGGTGGGAGCGCCCGAATCAGTAGTAAAAAAATTGGCAACCCACCACTGAGCCACACCCAATCTTGGGAGATGGCCTTCCAATAAGAGTTTGGAAACTTTAAAAATAAAAGATCCCTTCCCTGATCCCTGTCCTGCCTCTGTTTTAGATCTAGAAGAATGTATGCACGTTGTTCTGACCTAGGCTTCCCAAGAGCATAAAGCAAACTCTTGTCTCAATATAAACCCCTTTTATTAATTTACTGTGAATTCTGCTCATTCACATACAGCAAAGTCTTTCAAGGGAGGATTTATAGTCACAGACCTTATCTGGCTTGGAAAGCTGCCAGGCCAATATCTGCAAAACTTAACAAGGAGTTTCAGAGAGTCATAAACTAAGTAAGCGAACTAATTATCCCCTGCAAACTCCACTCCCCTTTTGCTCCTCTTTTATTTCCTCTGAGAGGGGCCATTAATCTTTCACTTGTGGCCTTACTCCCAAGTTGATTCCTGTTCTTTAGCTGTTCCCTTCATTTGGTAACTCTGTGCATGCACACACTGGGAACAGGCTCCAGTTGTTTGTCTGCCTCAGAGATGTCTGACTCTGAAGGCAGCTTATAACTGGCGTATGGCTCTGGCCCCCTCTCTGCCTCTGACACAGAGCTCTCATTAGAGCCTTCCCCAGACTCCAGGACTGGCCCATGTTCCTCCCCAAACTCCACTCCTCGGCCACAGCACACGTGTTACAAAAGATCTAACCATGTAGAGATTGCTTGATTATTGGAAGATGTATCAAAAGAGAATGGAGCAAGTGGATATTGCCATAGTTGTGTGAGATACTCTGATGAGCACATTCAATTTTATTTATCCAGTTTATGAAGAATAGAAGCTCCTTTCAGGCAACATGTATCACAGATGTAGATTGAGATCAGATTCTGAAATAAAATGACAAAGGGAATAATTCTACTACAGGTAGTCCTTGAATTACGACCATGGTTGAGCCCAAAATTTCTGTTGATATGTGACAAATTTGTTAAGTGAGTTTTGCCCCATTTTATGACCTTTTTTGCCTCCGTTGTTGAGCGAGTCATTGCAGTTGATAAGCTAGTAGCCTGGTTGTTAAGTGAATCTGGCTTCTCCATTGACTTTGTGAGAAAGTAGCAACAGATCACACGATCTTTTAGAATACAGCAACGGTCATAAGTATGAACCAGTTGCCAAGCATCTGAATTTTGATCACGTGATCATGGGGATGCTGCAAAGGTCATAACTGTGAAAAACAGTCACAAGTCACTTTTTTCACTGCCGTTGTAACTTTGTAACAGTCACTAAATGAATTGTTGTAAGTTGAGGACTACCTATATGATTACTTTTTAATGATAGATTAAATGATTTAACTATATAACAAAGGCAACAGTAAAAATAATGGCTTTCTGTCGTGATGGTCTCTTGTGATGAGCCGATAGACAGAAAATGGAAGCAGTATGCTTCCTCCCATATTTGGGCATACCAGGGGTTGTGACACTAACTATATATATATATTTGCTGATCAAACTTTGTTCTAAAAAAGCGACTGTCCTGGAAATTATTACAAGCTCCGAGTGACATTGGTTTATTCCTCTCCGATGTTCTCTCTTCTCTTTTCCAATTAGATAAATTGTGTGTATGTTGTTTTAAAGTTTGTTTTTCTTTTCCCTAAAAGTAACCAAATTGGTATTAACTATTCAAGATGTAATCTCCACAGCAGGAAGCAGCAGATCAGATTCATCTTAAATAACGAAGGAACAGCAGAACTGCAAGTGGAATGCATTTTCTTTCCTATCAATTATTTTTATGTCAGTTTAATGCTCAGGAAAGTTACTGAGTGGCTGTGCGGGAGAAATAAGCCCTCCATTTACTCCCATGTTTATTAGAAAAACATTAGTGTTTTGCTGTCATTCCTGGAAGCTCCATTTTGGCTACTTATAGTTGTCAGTTTACAAACGTCCTTTGCTTGATTACGTTGCCTTAACTTTTTAATGTAATGGAAGTAGGTATTACCTGGAATGTAAGCTTTGTTAATCAACATTGCAGAGATGCATACATATGATTCAGCTCCTTCTCTTAGCCCTATTCAAGCAAGGTAGGATTGATGACATCCGTTTTTGGTCTGCCTGACTCTTGATTTTTCTGCATAGACTCTGCTCTCCCATCCTGGGCTCACTGCAGGTGCAAATATAGCTTTGAAGACTCAGAACAAAATGTGTGACTGTTTTTTTTAAAGCACTACCTCTCAGCCAACGATGAGACATTTATGAAGAACGTGTGTGTGTGTGTGTGTGTGTGTGTGTGTACATGTGTGTCAGAGGTGGGTTCCTGCCAGTTCGCACCAGTTCCGTAGAACCGGTTCGTCAAATCTACCGAACCGGTTAGAAGAGGTTCCACCAGTGGACCCGGAAAGCAGGCCACACCGACAGAAGAGGTTCCAAAATTTTTTGAAACCCACCACTGACATACACACACACACACACACAGACAGACAGACAGACAGACAGACAGACAGACAGACTCACACAGAGAGAAAAGAGAAAGAAAGGAAGAAAGGAATAAAGAAAAAAAGAAAAAAAGAAAAAAAGAAAAAAAGAAAAAAAGAAAAAAAGAAAAAAAGAAAAAAAGAAAAAAACACCAAAAGAAACAAAGAAAAAAAGAAAAAAAGAAAAAAAGAAAAAAAGAAACAAAGAAAAAAACAAAAAAGAAAAAAGAAAACAAGAAAAAAAGAAAAAGTGAGAGAGATATGAAAGAAAAAAAAGGAAGAAGGGACAGACAGACAAAAGGAAGGAAGGAAGGAAGGAAAGAGAGAAAGAAAGAAAGAAAACACATGCCCAACAAGCCACTCCCACAAGGTCACATGGCTGGCAATCCACTCCCACAAAGGAGGCCACACCCACAGAATAGGTTTGAAATTTTTTTGAAACTCACCACTGGTGTGTGTGTGTGAGAACCCAATCCCTGCCTGATCGCTGGAGGATTTTAAGAAGAGGCTGCATCACTATTTATCAGGAATAGTATAGGTCTCCTGCAAGAGCAGGGGGTTGGACTCAGTGGCGGGTTCCTACTGGTTTAGACCAGTTCGGCTGAACCGGTAATAGTTTGGCGGCCTGGGTTGCTGGAACCAGCAGTGACCCAGGCCTGCCACGCCCCCGAACCGGTTCCCCAGTTGGCCATCTTGTTTGTCAGTTCTGCGCATGTGCAGAACACTTGTAATTGCACTGCGCATGCGCGCACAGCACATACACGAATGAACCGGCAGTAGTGCCTGCTGGAACCCACTCCTGGTTTGACTAGATGATCTACAACTGTAATGGCGAACTTATGGCACACGTGCCACAGGTGGTACGCAGGGCCCTCTTTGCGGGCATGTGAGCTGTCATCCCAGCTCAGCTCCACCATGCATCAACACGTGCCTCCTGCCAGCCAGTTGATTTCAGGTCTCTGCAGCGCATATGTGGGGGGTGGTGTTCATGCGGGAGATGTGTGTGCATGCACAGGGTTCACATGTGCATGCATGGGGTCGTTGCACATGCACAGGGATTGTGCATGCATGGGGTCATGCATGCGGATCATGCACACATTTGTGGGGGGGCAGGGGTCATGTGAGAGAGTCGCGAGGATATGCCAGAGAGCAGGATGCATGCAGGGGGCGTTACACATGCATGTGGGGCCCCGCACAGGGGGTAGGTTCACACACACATTGCATTATGGGTGCACACACCTTTGGCACTTGACAACGAAAAGATTAGCCATTACTGACCTGCAAGGTCCCTTCCAACTCTGTTAATGTTACTATGAGCCAAGGTGGTGCAGTGGTTAGGGTGCAGTACTGCAGGCCACTTTAGCTGACTGTTATCTGCAGTTCAGCGGTTCTAATCTCACCGGCTCAAGGTTGACTCAGCCTTCCATTCTTCCGAGGTGGGTGAAATGAGGACCCAGACTGTGAGGGCGATATGCTGACTCTGTAAACCGCTTAGAGGGGGCTGAAAGCCCTATGAAGCGGTATATAAGTCTAACTGCTATTGCTATTGCTATTGCTATTGCTACTGTTAAAATTTTCACTCATTTCCACAAACCTGGGATGGTATTATTGTATACATTAGAGGAGGATGGCTGAGGTGCCAGGTTTTCGCTTTTATTATTTTTTGGGGGTGTTGATTGCTATTATGAGGCACCCAGAGCTGTGTTTCCTAAAATAGGCAGCTATATTAGTCCTTAAGTAAATAAACAGGCCACTTTTTAATGCTTCTCATGTGTAAACCACTCTCATTTAACCTACTAAGGAATATATATATATATATATATATATATATATATATATATATATATATATATATATATATTATATATATATATATATATATATATATATATATATATATATATATATATATATATATATATATATATATATATATATAATATATATATATATATATATATATATATATATTCCTTAGTAGGTATTAGTATATATATAGCGAAAACCTGGCACCTCAGCCATCCTCCTCTAATGTATACAATAATACCATCCCAGGTTTGTGGAAACGAGCCGATTGACAGATGATGGAAGCAGTTAGCTTCCTCCCATAATTGGGGCTTACCAGGGGTTGTGACACTATATATATATATATTTATATATATATATATATATATATATATATATATATGTATGTATGTATGTATGTATGTATGTATGTATGTATGTATGTATGTATATAAAAATATATATATAGTGTCACAACCCCTGGTAAGCCCCAATTATGGGAGGAAGCTAACTGCTTCCATCATCTGTCAATCGGCTCGTCACAAGTCCATCACGACAGAAACCCAATATTTTTACTGTTTCCTTTGTTAGCACAAATAAATATAATATACAAATAAATAAATATAATATACAAACAAATAAATATAATATACAAATATAGCACAAATAACACACACACACACACACACATATATATATATTTGCAGAGCAAAATCCCATGATCTCTCAATATAGGCTCCATTGACAGTGATAATGTCAGAAACTGCCAGTATCTATTGAGTCATTGTCCTGGGCTAAAGTAGTTTGTACAAAATAACTTCTGTTTGAGGAAAAAAAAACTACTTACAAAATCAAATGTAGCAGGAGGTTGAAATACTTCTTTTACTGAAGGATGCAGGGCTTTATGTATCTTGACTCTGAATCGTTAAGAATTTCTGTTTTATAGATAGGAATTAGCAGCTTGAATTGGGCTTAGAAATAAAGTTGAAGATTTTGCAATGAATCCAGACATTGTTATTTATGAATTGGAAAATCACATCTGTCAGCAGTCTAGTCAGATGTGAACATTGTTCCTGAGTAATTCTATATAGAGCACACTGTAATTTAAGTAAGACTGTATTAAGGAATGGAGACACTTCCAATAAAAGTTCCCTCAACTCACTAGAAGTTAGGTTTGACATGAGGGCGTCTTTACTTGCTAACGTTTACAGATAGTCCTCAACCTATGACCACAACTGAGCCCAAGATTTCTGTTGCTAAGCGAGACATTTGTTAAATACCCCATTTTATGATCTTTCTTGCAATAGTTGTTAAGTGAAGTGCTAACTAACATGACTCTTAAGTAAATCTGGCTTCCCCATTGACTTTGCTTGTCAGAAGGTTGCAAAAGGGGATGGCATGGAACAGTGCAACCGTCATAAATGTGAATCAGTTGCCAAGCACCTGAATTTTGATCACATGACCATGGAATGCTGCAACGGCTGTAAGTGTGAAAAACGGTCATAAGTCACTTTTTTCAGTGCTGTTGTAACTTTGAAGTAAACGAATGGTGGTAAGTCAATATGGGTAAAATGGACCCAATTTTCCCACATGATACAGGTATTCCTTAATACCTGTATTTATTCATTAATTCATGTGTGAAATCTGGGTCTATTTTACCCCTATTTTAGTTATTTATTTGATTTATATACTGTCGCGATCCGCGTGGATCCTTCCCAGTTCATCACAATGAAAGTAAAAATAGTATAATTTACCTTTATGAGGAGAATCCATACCATAAATCCATAATGAAATTACAGTGGTTGTTGGTATACCATTCCCCAGAGGCCTTGTCTCTAGATTAATGTGGAAACAAATCACAAAAGATGAACAGCTTGTGAAAGTGAAAAGGGGCCAGAAGAAATGAATTTATCCATCTTTACTTCACATTGAACGGGCTCAGTGGCTAAGACACTGAGCTTGTCAATCAGAAGGTCGAATCCCTGGCGCCGCGTAACAGAGTGAGCTCCCATTACTTGTCCCAGCTTCTGCCAACCTAACAGTTCGAAAGCACATAAAAAATACAAGTAGAAAAATAGGGACCAGCGCTCCCTGTGCCCTCGGTGTTTAGTCATGCTGGCCACATGATCATAGAGAAATCTTCAGATCTTTGGCTTAGAAACAGAGATGAGCACTGCCCCCTAGAGCCGGAAACGATTAGCTGACATTTTTACTTCACATTGATGAATTTATAAACTGCACATGTGTTTTCTGTGGGATTTCTGTGATCATAAGCTGTGCGCATGCATAATAAAGTGTATGGACTTTACACATACATGTACACATGTGATCATATGGACAAAAAAGTTTCAACTCCCAACACTTGAAACCCAACATTGTGTGATTAAAAAGAAGGGAAAAAACCTTCTAATAGTGCAATTTCTCCCCTTGCTTTCTTCCAGTGGTGGGTTTCAAAAATTGTTCAAACCTACTCTGTGGGTGTGGCCTCCTTTGTGGGAGTGGCTTGCCGCCCATGTGACCGGATGGGAGTGGCTTGCCGCCCATGTGACCGGATAGGAAGATGCCGACGACACTTGTCAGAACCACCTTAAATTACCTCACACACAGCACTGGCATGCATAAGAATATGATGTAAACTTGTTTTTTAAAAGGCATCTTTGGTTTGCGTTAAAACAACTTCAACACACACAATGTTCTGATTGCACCACAAACGCAGTAGTCATCCTTACCTTTCACAGAGGCACTGAGTTTTATAAATATGAGCATGATAGTGTAAAATAATCATATCCAAGGACCAGTGGTGGGTTTCAAAAAATTTTGGAACCTCTTCTGTAGAGTTTGAAACTCACCCACCAGCACTTGTGCAGGAAGGGAAGTTAGAGTCCATTTCTCTTGTTGTTTTGGACTTGACAGACTACATGCTGCCTTGAATGGTGAAGATTTGCAGACACATTTCCCCCATACTGTGAAGGATTTGTCTGCAAGAGCTTGTTTGTGTACACATTTGGCTCCTTACATGGGCTAGTATGAAAGTGTCCTGGTTCTCCTTGCGTTACATTTTCCACTCTTTTAGTATATCCCCTTGCAAACCGATTACCTCCCTTCGTCCCATCAGATCGCACAGAGTGGGCCTCCTCCAAGTTCCATCCGCCAGTCAGTGCCGACTGGCGACTACGCGGAGGAGAGCCTTCTCAGTAGCAGCTCCGACCCTTTGGAACGATCTCCCCGTAGAGATTCGCACCCTCACCACAGTCCAGAGCTTCTGCACAGCCCTTAAGATCTGGCTATCCCGTCAGGCCTGGGGATAAGATCTTCATACACCCCACCCGAATGTGAATGAATGTTGTGTTTTTATTGCTATTTTTATTTGTACCCACATATTATTTTACGTTCTGTCTTGCACTCCCTTCCCATGAGTTGTAAGCCGCCCTGAGTCCCCTCAGAGAAAAGGGCGGCCTATAAGTGACAATAAAATACAAATACAAAATACAAACTGTTGCACCATTTCTCTCCTGCCAAGTTTCACTCCAGAGACAGATTCAGTTTGGTGGCAAATGGGAGAGATTATTGAATCTAAATGGAGAGTGCCTTGGGAATTTCTAGATTAAAGTACCATTAATGTAAGACATTATTAAGGGGGAAAAAAGAAAAGCTGTTACTGCTTAAACACAGGTGCTGTAAAGCATTCACTGACAAATGAGTTTGAAGAGAAGTGTTTTGGCCAAACCCTTTGGGTTTGATCAACCTTCCCCCCCTACATTTCCCCTGTATCAATAAAAATTAAATCCTTTGAAACTTTCAACTTTTTTCCAAAAGGAGTGATAGAAAGGGGAAAAAAGCATACATAGGAAGAACATTTTTAAACAAACCATCCTAATATAAAAGAGCATAAAGTGCAGCAGGTAGCCAAGTTTTTTCAGACATGCCAAAAGAGGGAGCTGATAAAAGATTTTTTTAAAAAGATAGTAATAGGTAGAGTAAAAGACAGAAGAAGACAAGCCAAGAGAGAGAAAGTGTGACCAGAAAGAGGTATAATTAAAGGGATATAGAAGGCAAACTGAAACTGCTACATTTTATACCAGTGTTTTTCAAACTTGCAACATTAAAATGGACTTCGATTCCCAGAATTCCCCAGCGAGCTATGTCACATTGTTCTATATTGTGCTGTATACTATGCTATATATTCTAGGGCAGGGGTCGGCAAACTTAAACACTCAAAGAGCCATTTGGACCCATTTCTCACAGAAAAGAAGACACCGGGAGCCACAAAGGTCCTAACCGGAAGCCCCCTGTTCAATTCTGGAGCTGACCGGAAGTTCAGTTCCCCCACCATAGAGTCTCCTCCTAGCTGGCCGGAAGTTCAGTTCCCCTACCATAGAGTCTCCTCCTAGCTGGCCGGAAGTTCAGTTCCCCCACCATAGAGTCTCCTCCTAGCGCGGCATACTTTTTCCTCTACCTGTCATAACTGAAAGCCCAATAAATTGTGGAGACAACTGGAAAACCCTCCCCTTGCCATAGAGTCTTCTCCTGGCACACTATGCTTCTCTTCCCCCCGGAAGCTCCTCTCAAAATTGTGGCGCTGACTGGTGACGGAGCCACAGCAGAGAGAGGAAAGAGCCATATGCGGCTCCAGAGCCGCAGTTTGCTGATTCCTGTTCTAGGGAAAAGAAGCCATTAGAGTGCTGTTCAGGAAGGAGGAAGGACAAAAACACTGCAGGCGTTTACTGCTTCCCAAAACAACTTCCACCAAGTTTAATGGGGTTTAATCCAAAGAAAGCGGATAGAAGATTGTATTCACTATATCCGTAATGCCGAACCTATGGCACGCATGCCACAAATGGCACACAGAGCCCTCTCTGCGGCTCACATGAGCCATTGCCCCAGCTCAGCTCCACCACACATGTGCGTGCACCAGAATTGGTATTCAGCAGGTTCTGACCAGTTTTGGAGAACTAGTAGTGGAAATTTTGAGTAGTTCGGAGAACTGGTAAATGCCACCTCTGACTGGCCCCGCCCCCATCTATTCTCTGCCTCCCAAGTCCCAGCTGATCAGGAGTAAATGGGAATTTTTCAGTATCCTTCCCCTGGACTGGGGTGGGAATGGAGATTTTACAGTATCCTTCCCCTGCCACACCCACCAAGCCACACCCACCAAGACATGCCACACCCACCAAGCCACGCCCATAGAACCAGTAGTATACATTTTTAAATCTCACCACTGGTGTGTGGCTCCCGCTGGCCAGCTGATTTTTGGGTCTGTGCCATGCATGCATGGGGGTGGGGCGCGTGCAGGAGACACGTGGGCATGCGCGGGAGTGCGGGTTTTTGTTTTCTTTAAAGAAAAAGTATGGTGGACCAGATTGGAGCAAGACAACTGGACATCATTAATGAAACTTCACTCTTCTCTCCAACAAAATTCTTCTCCTCTGCAGCTTAAAGCCATTTTTGAATGGAATCACAGAGAAATCCTAGGAAAAAATAAATAGATCGAGAAATTAATGACTGCTCAGGTTTTTTTTTTTTCTCCAGACCACTGTTGCTAATGAAACATTCCATTCATATGTGAGGAGGAACGATTTTTCTCAAAACCAGAAGCCAGGAAAAGCATTTAATCTTGAGAGTTCATTACAAAGGGTTCATTGAATTGCGTACGCAGTACATTGATGCTGAAAATTTATCCATGTGTGCATGTGTGATGTCGGAAATCTAGAACTCCATAATCAGTGGTTTGAAAGGAATGAAGCAAGCAAGAAGTTCTGTTTTATTTTGTTTTAACTAGGCAAAAACATCTGTTGGTATTAGGCCAGAACAATTCCATTTAGTGGCTTCACGTTGCTGCCAATTTCACGTTGCGGCCAATATTAGCATAATAGAAGGTTAGAATTTCTCTTAAGATTGAAGTACTGACTATATCTGATATTTAACTGTAGCAAATGAATGCTGCCCATCCAGGCTTGATTTAAAAATCTGTAATGAAGAAGAGCCTAGCATGTTTGACTTTTTTGCTCCATATATGAATAGTTTGCATTGTCAGAAAAGTCTTGGTGGTGATCAGCCAGCTTCCAGTTGTTATAGTTGAAGCGGAAGCAGTGGTGAAATCTATTATTTTTTGCCACTGGTTCTGCGTGCATGACTTCATGGTGGTGTCATGTGATTTGGTGGCCGTGGCCAACTTTTTTCCCACTTTTTAAAGCATTTTTTCCTGCTGGCTCGGGCGAATAAGCAGGAAAAAAAATGCTTTAAAAAGTGGGAAAAAAGAGCTTCAGATGATCGTGCGATCAGCTGTGATCCACACGATCATCGGAAGCTTCCCCCCATGCTTTTTAAAGCATTTTTTCCAGTGGTGGGTTTCAAAAATTGTTCAAACCTACTCTGTGGGTGTGGCCTCCTTTGCGGGAGTGGCTTGCCGCCCATGTGACCGGATGGGAGGTGGCTTTCCGCCCATGTGACCGGATATGAAGATGCCGACGACACTTGTCAGAACCACCTTAAATTACCTCACACACAGCACTGGCATGAATAAGAATATGATGTAAACTTGTTTTTTGAAAGGCATCTTTGGTTTGCGTTAAAACAACTTCAATACACACAATGTTCTGATTGCACCACAAACGCAGTAGTCATCCTTACCTTTTACAGAGGCACTGAGTTTTATAAATATGAGCATGATAGTGTAGAATAATCATATCCAAGGACCAGTGGTGGGTTTCAAAAAATTTTGGAACCTCTTCTGTAAGTGTGGCCTGCTTTCCGGGTCCACTGGTGGAACCTCTTCTAACCGGTACGGTAGATTTGACGAACCGGTTCTACCGAATAGGTGCGAACTGGTAGGAATCCACCTCTGATTTTTTCCCTGCCTATTTGCCCAAACTGAATAGCTCAGCCGTGCGATCCTTGGAAGCTTTTTTTTTTTTTTTTACTATCGGTTCGCAGAACGAAATGACAATCATCCCTACTGGTTTGGCTGCTCGGCCCTAAGCAGAAGTCTTCTTTTCTGGAATGCCCACTGATTAGACAATTTTCCACATATTTGAATATGGATTTTGGATTGCTTTAAGGCTAAACATAGCACTCCATTAAACTTTCTTCTAGGATGAACATCATCTATCTTGCCCTGTCTGGACAGAATTAGTGAACATTTCTAAAACGGTGGTGTTCATAATCGGACTCAATTTGCCCCATGGAGTTCAATCAAAACTTTTTTGTGTGGATTTTATGCTATTGTTGTGATAATCTGGAATCACATCGGTTTTTAATGTGACTACACTTAGCTGGTGGGCTACTAAAATCAGGTATATTGTTATCAAAACTTTGAATGGAACCTAGCATTTAATGCCAAATGCTAAATAGGGCCAGTTTTGGCTAAAATCTGATTTGGAGACCACTAAGAAATACATGTTTGTAGGCTGTACTAGATAAATTTAAAAAAAAAACCTTAGAAGAAAAAGTTGTAAAACCCACTTCTGTATTATTGTCCAAAAAATTACATAGATACTGACATGAAATCATCTGGAAATGAACTTGATTCAAAGTAGAGTTATCATTGTCAGAATCTCCTATTCTGTTTTTCCACAGCTGATTCTCTCTACGTAAATGTAGAATTTCATTTTTATCTGTGTTTTGTTAGTTTTGGATTCATTTTCTCCTTCAGTCCAAGTAATCTTGAACCGCTGTATTTGACTTCCCTTTGGTAAAACCTACAAATGCGTGGAGCGGTTTCTCTGTACGTATTCCATAAGGTAGGGAACAAGCCTTGGGACTTCAGGATTCCTAAGAGAGATCCCTCTGAAGCAACATTTCTCAACATTAGTAATTTTAGGATGCCTGGACTTCAACTCCCAGAATGCTGGCTGAGGAATTCTGGAAGTTGAAGTCGAGACCTCTTAAAGTTGTCAGGGTTGGGAAACATTGTGTGAAGATTGAACAACAGGACAAACTTATTTCTGTGGGACAACTGAAACATAAAAGGATAGGAAAAAGTCCATACGAAACTGCCTTATAATGTTGGTACAGCAGTGGTAGAGGATAGAAATGCAAGCTAATTAATATTTCCTCAATTGTTGAATCCTATAATTAAGATGACCAGATCTGAAGTGCAAAAATCTAGATATCCACTAGATGGAAGCCAAAAATTGTTGCTGTTCTTTATTTCTTTGCTGCTTTGCGATGATTACCTGGACGTGACAGGGAATACCAGTTTGATGTAAGGCACTGGCCTAGAAAACAGGAGGCTGTGAGTTTTAGTCTTGCTTTAGGTATAAAGTCTGTTGGATGACCTTAAATCAGGGGTGTCAAACTCCTATCGTCATGGCGGTATATCGGTGCTTCCCCTGCCCTTCGCTAAACTGGCTGTGGGCCAGGGGTGGGTTCCTGCCAGTTCTAACCTCTTCTGTAGAAGAGGTTTCACAAATCTACAGTGCTGTTTAGAACCGGTTCCAGCTCCCTCCCCCCGCCTGTCCGTAACACCTATCCTCCGCGAGCTGCGCTGGCTACCTGTCGATCTCCGGATACGCTTCAAGGTGCTACTTGCCACCTATAAAGCCCTTCATGGTAGTGGATCTGGGTACTTGAGAGACCGCCTACTGCCGATCACCTCCACACGACCCATTAGATCTCATCGTTTAGGCCTCCTCCGAGTTCCATCCGCTGGCCAATGCCGACTGGCCACCACGCGGAGGAGAGCCTTCTCGGTGGTAGCCCCGACCCAATGGAACGATCTCCCCATGGAGCTTCGTACCCTCACCACCCTCCAGACCTTCCGCACAGCCCTTAGAATCTGGCTATCCCGTCAGGCCTGGGGCTAAAGATTGTGACCCGCCCGAAGGGTATGAATGTTGCGTTTTAATTATGTACTGTCTATATGTAAAAGTCTGTTTCCCCCCTTCCTTATGATTGTGAGCCGCCCTGAGTCCCCCCAGGGAAAAGGGCGGCATACAAATAAACACAAATTCAAAATTCAAATTCAAATCAAGATAAAGAGCAAGAGGAGGAATTCTGGGAGTTGAAGTCCACAAGTCTTAAAGCTGTCAAGTTTGAACACCCCTGGGTTTTTTTTTCCCTAAAGGGTTAGGGGTGCTTTCCCCCATCTAGTTTTCAGCTGTTTGTCTTTAGGGCAAAATCCGATTGGAAATCACAGTGATCTAAGAACTCCCTATCCAGATGTCAATCCTTCCCTCCACTTTGTCTCGGAGACAGTTGGATGTTTTGCCTGGACAGCAAGCTTGATGGATTCTCTTCCTTCTTTTCCTCATGCCAGGAAACCAAGTACTAATAATTGTCCCTTCTTTGGGCATTTCTTTTGAGCAGTGGTAAAAATATCAGGAAAACAATAGTTTTACAGTTCTTACCACTTCAGTCATGAAGGGAAACTTCACAGAACTCTTGCCAATGTCATCCAATTAAAACAAAGAGCCAGCGTTTCCCATTCCAGTATTTATCTGCAAATAAATAAATAACCAAATGAACAAACCTATTGTCTAGCCTTTCATGGCATGCAGATCACTACAAAATAGCCATTGATAGATAGAAATGGAGAAATGGAGGGGGATGTCCATCAAAGCACTCACAGCCAATTGGAATAGAGGCATTTGAATAATTTGGAATGTAGAAGAGTTATGGACCAGATTGTCTTGCTTAAATCAACAGAGAAGGAAAAACACTAGTTTTAATAGAGAGCCAGAAAAATTACACGGTGATGGCCTTCCCAGCAAGCTGACAGTGGGCTGGGGACAAAGGTGGGTTCCTACCAGTTCGCACCTATTCGGTAGAACCGGTTTGTCAAATCTACCAAACCGGTTAGAAGATGTTCCACCAGTGGACCCAGAAAGCAGGCCACACCTACAGAAGAGGTTCCAAAATTTTTTGAAACCCACCACTGGTCCTTGGATATGATTATTCTACACTATCATGCTCATATTTATAAAACTCAGTGCCTCTGTGAAAGGTAAGGATGACTACTGCGTTTGTGGTGCAATCAGAACATTGCGTGTGTTGAAGTTGTTTTAACGCAAACCAAAGATGCCTTTTAAAAAACAAGTTTACCTCATATTCTTATGCAGGCCAGTGCTGTGTGTGAGGTAATTTACGGTGGTTCTGACAAGTGTCATCGGCATCTTCATATCCGGTCACATGGGCGGAGTAGGTTCGAACAATTTTTGAAACCCACCACTGGCTGGGGACAACACCAGCCATTCTGCTTACCCAAAATGATAGGTGGAGTCTTCTTGTGCTGGGACAAGTGAGAAGTGCAAATTAGTTTTGAGTGAAGGAAATTTCAATGCTTTGGGGATGCAAATCGAAATAAAGGAATTTACTTGAGAAATAGCACAAAGAAAGAAAGGATGGACAGTATGTTGTTGTGTCAATGTGATTTCTTTTCCCCCTTATTCCAATCAACCTCTGGAGAAAGGTGTTTCGGTCCTTCTATAAACCCTGGCAATCAGCAGAAAAGCGAATATATGTGTTATTGATGTTCTTTTTAAAACGATCAATATAGTTTGGTTTGGTTTGTGTTTGCATTCCTGCCCCCTGCTTCCCATCCTGCTGAAAATTAGCCTGACTCAAACTAAGTTTCCCAGGACAGGAACTTTTCATTTATTACTTACTCACACTGTCATCAGAAATTAATTTTGGCCTTGAAAGACAAATTGGGCGGTAGCTTATAAAGTTAAATGAGAAGAACAAGCAAGCATCTGTTTCTTCTGTGTTTTGTCTCCTTGGCGTCTTTCATATAAATGAATGTGAGTGTTCAAACTTAAATTAAGATCTTTGGCTAGATAAACAGTTAAAACTGGTTCCCATAGTTACCTCTCACACATAGCTGTGATTGCATTATAATCCCCTAGTAATCAGGTCTAAATGAAAGAAAGATGATAAGGGTGCTATTTTCAGTTTTCAGTCCTGATTTTTATTAGCTCTCAATCAGATCAGGACTCCCTTTTCTTTCATTACACTGTGTCTATGTGTCTATGTTTGCAAAATCCTTACCAATGTAAACTGTAAATCTTTATATAGGGTTATAAAGTGTAAACTTTGCAATTTAAATAATATCTATTGAGATGCTTTAGACAAAGAAAACTCTAAATCTTCTATTGATGGGTCCCCTCCATCCCCGTAAGATTTTGTTCTGCTACCAAAACAGGAATATATTGCAGCCTGGCCAAGAACAAAAGTCAGTCACCATCCACCAAAATGTTTGTTGAAATGAAAATGTGCCACAACTTCTGTATTTCAGGCAAGGCAGTTCAATAGTTTATTTTGCTTTAACATCCTGTATGGCATCTAAATGCATCTGTCAATGAACTGTGGGCAAAGCTGTAATTGTGATCAAAGCTCACCCAACTGTTTTTCTTTCATTGTTAATAGATTTCTAGCCCAGTTTGCAAAGAGACAAAGATAGGTTTAGCTCTCTTTTTATTCTCAAAACAGCAACTGTGGGGTAGACAGGACTGAGAGGTAGATTTGATTCATGATCTCTCTGGTCCTTGCCCAACAATTCAGTAATTATTCTGCACTTTTTAAAAATGTAATGAAAGAAATGTAGAGAAATGTCGTATGGCAGGCAAAAAGATTCATTACCAGGGTATTTCTGCCACCTGGAGTATTACAGTATTGAAATGTGCTACAAGCCAGACTTTGATGAAGCTACAATAGCCCATTCAAGCTAAATGTGCAACAAACAACAACTTCCAGTTGCAGTTTAAAGGAAAACCAAAAAAGGCCCAGTTCAGCCAAGTTTGTTTTAGCTAGTATTTCATTCCAAGGCATTGAGTGAAACTGTTGTATACCCATTTTCCCTAAAAATAAATCCAAAGGTGGGTTCCTACCAGTTCGCACCTATTTGGTAGAACCGGTTCGTCAAATCTACCGAACCGGTTAGAAGAGGTTCCACCAGTGGACCCGGAAAGCAGGCCACACCTACAGAAGAGGTTCCAAAATTTTTTGAAACCCACCACTGGTCCTTGGATATGATTATTCTACACTATCATGCTCATATTTATAAAACTCAGTGTCTCTATGAAAGGTAAGGATGACTACTGCGTTTGTGGTGCAATCAGAACATTGCGTGCGTTGAAGTTGTTTTAACGCAAACCAAAGATGCCTTTTAAAAAACAAGTTTACATCATATTCTTATGCATGCCAGTGCTGTGTGTAAGGTAATTTAAGGTGGTTCTGACAAGTGTCGTCGGCATCTTCCTATCCGGTCACATGGGTGGCAAGCCACTCCCACAAAGGAGGCCACACCCACAGAGTAGGTTCGAACAATTTTTGAAACCCACCACTGAATAAATCCCACTGTATTGAAGGAGTAATGTCTGAATCAACATGACTCCAAGAGCTAGTTTGGTGTAGTGGTTAAGGCATCAGGCTAGAAACTGGAAGGCTGGGAGTTCTAGCTTCACCATGGGCACAAAGTCAGTTGGATTCCCTTGGGCTTTTCTCTACTTTCTCTAGGCCCTATGAAAGAGACAGTGGCAAACCACTTCTCAAAAACCTTCCTAAGAAAACTGCAGGGATTTGCCCAGGCAATATTTGAGAATCATACATGTTTCAAGAGAAGGGAGGGAAAAAAATCACTGTACGCTATAAGTCTGCACTGTTATCCTTATTGAAATCAGTAGGTGTGTGATATTCCTTTTTGGTATGATCATTGCCTAATTGTGAGCCTGTCTAATTTCTTTAACCATCTAAGCCATCAGAACTATCTGATTTCTGCAGTGTTGGCTTATCACCCAAGGCTGAGGATAGGACTGTTTCCTAGCCAATTTTATGCACCAAGAGTAAGGTTCTACGTTTAGGCAAGAAAAACAAAATGCACAGGTACAGTATAGGTGGTACCTTGCTCAACAGTAGTAACTGTGAGAGGGATCTTGGAGTCCTAGTGGATAACCATTTAAATATGAGCCAACAGTGTGCAGCAGCTGCCAAAAAAGCCAACACAGTTCTAGGCTACATAAACATAGGGATAGAATCAAGTGAAGTGTTAATACCACTTTATAATGCCTTGGTAAGGCCACACTTGGAATACTGCATTCAGTTTTGGTCACCACGATGTAGAAAATATGTGGAGACTCTAGAAAGAATGCAGAGAAGAGCAACAAAGAGGATTAGGGGACTGGAGACTAAAACATATGAAGAATGGTTGCAGGAACTGGGTATGTCTAGGTTAATGAAAAAAAGGACTAGGGGAGACATGATAGCAGTGATCCAATATCTCAGGGGTTGCCACAAAGAAACTATTCTCCAAGGCACCTGAAGGCAGGACAAGAAGCAATGGGTGGAAACTAATCAAGGATAGAAGCAACTTAGAACTGAGGAGAAATTTCCTGACAGAACAATTAATCAGTGGAACAGCTTGCCTCCAGAAGTTGTGAATGCCCCAACACTGGAAGACTTTAAGGAGAGATTGGATAGCCATTTGCCTGAAACAGTATAGGGTTTCCTGCCTGGGCAGGGGATTGGACTAGAAGACCTCCAAGGTCCCTTCCAACTCTGCTATTGTATTGTATTGTATTAACTGTTAGAGGCAAAAAAAAAAACTATCCTCCTCCTTATATTCTTACTCTTTTCACCTTCCCCAGATTCTCTACTCTGCTATTCCAGAAAATAGCATGCAGCCCAAGCTAATCCAACTGTATCTGACCCCAGGTAGAAAGGCCCTGGTGGTTGGTCTGATGATGGGCATTTGTGATGGGATAGGCCTGCCGAAGATCAGGCTGGATGCATAGAAAAACAGCAACAAGGATGGATAGTACAAGCAGAAGAACCATCGGTGGCCCTATCAACAGGATATAGATTGCAGCCCAAAATTCATGCTCTTTGATCAACCAAGCCCAAGGAGTACTCAGGGGCCCATCAGCCCCAGCCATGCAGTAGCAGTGTGATGTGGATATACTGAGTTGCACCAAAAATGGTTCGAGCTGAAGCTTCTACATCGGCTTCATAATTAACCTCCTGCAGAGCACGTTGCAATAGTCCAAAGAATGTAGGTCACCAATAATATTTAGGTCACCTGTTCTTCATTGATCCTTAAAATCATTCCAAATATACATAAAATGGAGCTGTGTTAAATTACTCCAGCGCCTTGGGAAAACATTTTCATTTGTCTTCTCTTAAAGTGAAGAATGTAAACCTGCATGCTGTGTAAACAGAAAATTAACATTCTTTGGGGAATTATTAAAACTATTATGAAGCTAGTCCCTCTACATAATGTAAAGTTAAGAAGCCTTGTTAAAAAAAAACCTGTAAATATTCCAAACCTTTTTAAGTACTAACACTGAGGGGAAGTTAATATCAGAAAGACAGCCAAACATTCGTTCATAAAAACACTCTGAAACAGCAACATTTGGATGTAAAAATTTAAACTAGTGCCACATGAAATAATGCTCAGAGGTTCCTTTCTCAACATACTTTATTTGTCATTAGTATTTTAAACCCTACAAGCTCAAATTCAACTCTGATTCATTTAGAAGTAGACAGCACTCGGTTCCTGAGGTTTTGTTCATGTACATTTGCGCGATTGTTAACCACATGTAATATCCAGGAGATGTTTCTGTATCTAATGACACACTTGGAAAATAAGAGTAAATTGTAGGCCCTGATTATCAACAGATAACAATAGATGCTGTATATAAATAAGTGCTCAGCATCAAAACCCATTATTGGATTAGCTATATAATCATGTTCCAGGCGGTAAGTCTGTGCTGACAAATGAACACTTTTCAATTCGCTTAAGGTCCTCATCAGCAACGGAACTAATTTTACATTCTCACCCATTAAGTGAATAAGATGTGGAAAAAAGCTGTCTGCTTTTTGAAGTGTAAATTTGCTGCTACAGGCTGTGCAGACCAAAGCTCTTTTGAAGCAGTGAAATGCAATCATCTCTGGGGACATGTGAACTTGACCAAGATTAGGTCATTTGTGCAAGGCGTAGGGGGTGAGGATGAGGGGGGAAATGAGTGGTTGTTGTGTTCTTTGGCTCTAGGTTTTGGAAGATAAGAGGGCCATTTGGATGACTAAACTTTGCAAGTTTCCCCCTCCCGTTGGTAGAGAGGAGCTGCAGCACAGATGCAATCTTCTAGAACTCAGAAGTTTGACATATTTGTGAAATTGCTGCTGGTGAGATAGCAATAGCAATAGCAATAGCAGTTAGACTTAGATACCGCTTCATAGGGCTTTCAGCCCTCTCTAAGTGGTTTGCAGAGTCAGCATATTGCCCCCAACAATCCGGGTCCTCATTTTACCCACCTCGGAAGGATGGAAGGCTGAGTCAACCCTGAGCCAGTGAGATTTGAACAGCCGAACTGCAGAACTGCAGTCAGCTGAAGTAGCCTGCAGTACTGCACCCTAACCACTGCGCCACCTCGGCTCTTAACGGAGATAGCTTCTCCGTTGAGGAATTGAGGAATTCTCACTTAATGGCAGCTTAAAAGTAAACTGCCCCTTTGTAGAACCTTGTTAGGAGAAATTCTCACTTCAAGCCAAAAGCCTGCCACAAAACATGGCTTTATTTGGAAAAGGGAGCTTTTTGAGACAAGATCTGTGGATCACCCAACTAACTCAAAGGGTAGGCTTGTCTAAGTTTTGGCATGCAGACATGTGGCCAGTCTCTTCACGCAGTCAGGGGTGTGTGGAAACACTCCAATCTGCAACAAACCAGGATAAGGTTAAAAGGTCAAGCACTGTGACATTAGCACAGAAATGTTATTGACAGTTTTGTGTAAATGCTGGCCTATATAAAGCTAGTCTTGAATGTTGGCACAATTAACTGCTGTCTCTAATTCAGAAATACACATTGTTGAATGGTTTACCCAATATAAACACTGTATCTTCTTCATATCTCTTCCCATCATGCAAGCTAAAACCTCATCAACAAAACTCTTTCAATGGCTGAGTTTACGTATTTGTACCCTGGTCTTTCATGGAGGCATGTGAGTTGTGGCCCTTATGAAATGATATGCTGTGCAATTCTTCCATTCTCAGTTGATTCTCTTTAGTCAGTTGTGAAACTCTAGGAAGGAACTCTTGCTAGGAAGTTTTCTGAAGGCCCATGTCATTCAGAGAAATGCTTGGGGATTACTGATCTAGGCATGTTCTGAAACACACAGGGCCTGCATTTAAGACTGCACAATGTGCTGTTAAGTAGTGATATTGCTGAGCCTTGCAATTGTCGTCTTTAAGTACAAAATCCAAGTATAATTAGAATGTACCTGTCTAGCCCTGCCTTCAAAGTCAGTTTATTCCCCCCACCCCCACCCCAATTCAAGCTAACTCCTCTAAGATTTTTTTTGATCTTTTTTCCTTTTTAACCAGGATTTCTGTCATTGACGGGGTTTTAGACTATCTTGTATGATGGGAAGGGATATGAAGAATGAACAGTGGTTATTGGATCCACCATACACCAGCACTTTTGTGGAGCAATTTGTATTTCTGAATTAGAGATAACAGAGTTAGTTGTGGCACTGTAGGTCTCCAAAATTCAAGACTAGTTTCATATAGGTCAGAATTGACACAAAACAGCCAACAACAACCAAGAATTCTATCCAAGGGATTGATAAATGGTTGGGGTCAAAAGAGGATTCAGTAAATGTCTGGAGGTCAATAGGAACAGATTGAACCTGGAGGAGAATAGTGACAAATGATTAAAACTCCCTAATCTCCAACCAAATTTCAGTGCCCACTCAGCATTCTTCCCATTAATAACGTCACAATTTCAGCCAGAAAAAGGTATGTTAAATTTTACATTTTTCATATTTAAAATATTACTTACTTTTATGAAGTTATTAACATCATCCATTGTCATTGCTGTTTTTATTCATTGTACTATACAGCTAATAGTATATTCCATAAAATTATTATATTTTCATATATTAAATCTTTGGGGATCAGTGAACAATTTGAAACTTCATGAAGAAGTTGATCTGGTGAAGAATTTGGGAACTCCTGGTATAGGCAGAGACTTTTACACTTTGCAAAAATCTTTTAGAGAGAATATCTCCATATTATCATACAAAATACTGAACATTTTTGTCATTTAATGCTTGATCTGGCAAAGAAACAGGTAAATGCATCTGGTTATCAATTTTAGACATACCAGATGTTAGAGCAGTTTCAATCTGAAATAACTAGCATTGAAATCCTATTTTGAAACAACTTGTTTGTATGTGTTCTCCAAACATTAGAAGAGCATCTTCCTGAAGAATTAGGATATCTACTTGACAATAGAAGTATACAGCCCTCTAAATGATGTAAAATGTTAGACAGTTTGTGGTGTCCTTAAAAGGCACTCCTTTTTATTTCTTTAGAAGAGGGCTTAAAAGATTTAGAGAGGATCCTTTAACAGCCCAAGTATAAAAACTGTAAGTCACAAATCTTTGAGATATTTTGTCTGGCAGAGAAAAATAGAGAGAGAAAGAGAAGGCCTGAGATTCATAGCCTTGGGCAGTATATCCTCTTCGTTCTTCTTCTCCAACTACAAAATATAGTTTAAATTGATACTATTTACACCATCCCGTTCTTCCTTTAAAAAAAAAAAGCACAGCACAGTAATTAATTAAAGTCAGGAGAAAAACACCAGAGATGTTATAAATTATGAAGATTCCACCAAGTTCATGCTAGCCAACGGGTTAAGAGAAATTTAAATGATATCAAAGAGAAAAATACGAAAGAAGGGACGACATATTAAGCAGACGTATTCTAAAACTTCTCAGCAAGAAGCCCAGAATTACAGCTAGTTTTTGAAATTGTTAATAGTTTTCTGAAATTCACTTCTCAGGGCATTCTGAAAATGAAAGTGGCACAATATGAGAAATTATTGGGAAAGATAAAAGACAATTAAAGAAAAGGTAGAATGTCTCCCTACGAATTTGCACTTCATTTTCACCTTCAATGCTGAATATAATTCTGATTCTCTATCCAAAGGCTCTTTGATTCGCTGCTTTAACAACTGTAATCTCAGAACTGTAGCCCTATCTGATTTTTTTTAAAAAGCTGCTACAGTGGTAATTGGAAGGTGGGGTTGATTGCAGTCCCTTAGTTTACAGGGCTGTTTGGCTGGAATTTAAAGTAAATTGGAAGGAACCAAGTTCAGGGAACATTTTGTTTATGCACTGTACGTCCCCCATTCTCCATACACCCAACTGCTTACTTCTGAGTAAACACAACAAAGCATTGAACTTGTAAATGAACCTTTGCCCTAACCTTGGAGTCAGCAACCTGTTGCTCTGGAGCTGCATGTGGCTCTTTCATCCCTCTGCTGTGGCTCCCTGTCGCTAGTTGGCTCCACAATTGATAGGATTTTCAGTCAGGACAGGTGCAGGAAAAATGATGCTACGCTAGGAGGAGACTATGGTTGGGGAACTGGACCATCAGCTCCAGAATTGAACGGGAGGGGGGGGGTGCTTCCGGTTAGGACCTTTGTGGCTCTTAGAGTGTTTAAGGTTGCTGATCCCTGCCCTAACCCAACTTTGCTATTTGTTCTCTTGTTTGTAATGCTTCTGTTTCAGCTCCAAAATTTCACACCAATATGGCTTCTTCGGAAGGTAGAACCCTGATGAGTTATTACTCTGACTTCACTATCTCACTCTCAATTGTTTTTTTGGGGGGACTATAACTCTCAGGGCACTTACCAGCGACCCTGCTGACTGTGGGGAGTTATGTTCAAAAGACACATGGAGGGCATCACCTTAGGTTAGGGTGATGGATGGATGAGTTTGTTCCTCGAATGAGTGCAGGTTTAGGGATGTGTTCATTGGTACGGTTGCTTTTAATACTGTGAAGCTACCCAGAGCCATTTGGAGTGGGACAGCCCAGAAACGTAATGAAGAAATAAATGTTTTATAAATTAAGAGAACATTCGTTCGAATTCCCTTGCACCCCTAAGATGTATGACTAAGAGCTCAAGGCAATTCCTTGTTCACAGTTTTATTCTCCACTGAGCCTGTAGCTTCAACAGCTTTTCCTTGAGCAAATGTGTCCCTCAGTGGAAAAAAAAGTATTGGCCAAGCACTGGCCTAAATTATTTGGACATTTGCAACAATCTTGGCATTCACTGCGGAGATGGGTAATTAAATCTTTGTGCAAATGCTAAAAAGAAAGGGGAAAAAATATTGCTGATCTGTAGCAGGAATGCCAGGCTCCCTTCTCCTTGCAAGCCGTCTCTATTTCAGGGTCCCAGAAGACTGCTTTGAAATTTCACAACCCACTAAAAAGTGCCATTTTTGTTTAAGGCTTACTTTTAACACGCTGCATTAGGAAACTTCAGTGCTCGCTTTGGCTTCAGACAGAAAGTAAGTTAAAAATACAATAGGTTTAAAATAATCAAGAGGAAATAACTGCTAGGAGAGAGGAGGCTCAGTCTCAGACCAAATTCATCATTCTTGATGGCTCAAGTGTGTTTCTTTGCAAAGGGATAAAATGAGAAGGAGAAGCCTTGCAAAGGTTCCCATATGCAGAAAAGCTAGATTTAGTGATAGGAGAACTTTCAGCATTGGAAGCACTACCTGTATAAACTAATGAGTCCCCATGCGCCTAGAAATAAAAAGTGAGTAGCAATAGCTTTGGGGGATTTTATATTCGTTGATGTAATCACTTGCTTTCCCGAGTCAAATGTCTTTTGATTCCATGCCTAAATAAACAAAGTTACAATAGTTTCGTCTATTAGCTGGCCTCTATTTCCACTGGAATTGGACAGGAAGGGAGGAAATATAATCTGAAGGAAGGAGAAAGCCATGGTCAGAAATAATCCTAAGAACATTTAAAAAGTTTGGTTTTGAGTGGATAAGATGACAGAGCTGGCAAGTTCATAATTATGAAAAGAAAATATTGTGAAAATGCTGCTCCTACTTACTTTTTACAAACGGTGATCTCTGTTCATTCTCTACTTAGACAGCAAACAGTAATGAGTCTCAGGTTGTAATTCTGAATAAGGAGACATTTTTTGGCTTTTTTCCAAACTGACACCTTTTGGCATTTTGGGATTACAATTTCTAGTCTTGCTAACCAGCATGTCTTCCAATATCTGGGTTGGAAATTCCCGATGTTGTGATCCCAGCATGGGAGTGCCAGGTGGGCAAGGCTGTAACACTCAGAAAATAAGCCACAAATAAGAATAGGATCTATGTAGGCCTCATATTGTGATCTTACCATTAGATTATTCCATAGAAATCAAAAGACGGGTGTTGTCATATAACTCCTTGTGTAGGTGTGGCGGTCACCCATGGCCCAGTGCATAACAGGGCATGCGCAGCCACGCTGAACCACACAGGAAAAAACAAGTCCCAAAAGATAAAACATCCTGACCAGGATATGACCATATATAGACAGAACTTCCCTGAGCAGTAGATTAGCAATTGTAGTTTGACAGGCTGTTTTAAATCACATGCTGATTGCTCCTCCTGCCTTTGTCCTATCTCAATAAAAGGGGCTCCCAGACCCCAATCTGGGTCGCCTCATCCCGAGAAAGCTCGTGTCCATGTCTTTTCTCAACATTGGCCTCATGGGCGAACCGCGGGTACTTCACAGACGGGGCAGTGTTATAGTGAAATACAACCATAATATGTAGTGTTCCTCATTGTGTAAAGTCTTTGAATTATAAAGTTATTTTCTAGGTCAATCACCCCTAACTAGAGGGTTGATCAGAGCAGCTGATCACAAGTTCAGGGGCAAGTTATCTCTAGGCTTTGAAGGATGGGTGAAGACATTCAGCTTGGTTCTCTGCACTATTCAGTGACCCTAATTCTAGCCCTGAGGCATCTTATTAGATCCGTGATGGAAAACCTATGGCATGTGGGCATGCGAGCTGCCTCCCCAGCTCAGTTCCACTGCACATGCGTGTGCACCTCCCACCAGCCAGCTAGTTTTGGGGTTTCTGCTGTGCATGCACAGAAGCGGGTTGCATGCAGGAGATGTGCATGCATGATCGGGGCGGGAAAGTGTGGAGGGTGATGCATGCATGTTCAGGGTGGAGTGTGCACGGGGATTTGTGTGTGCATGTGTGTTGGGGTGGGGGAAATGCAGGAGAAGCACAGAGGGGGGTGCGTGTGCATGCCCAGAGGGTGGGGCACATGCGGGGGTCGCATGCACATGTGGGTGGTTGCACATGCATTGCATTATGGGTGCACAAATGTGTGCACTTTTGGCACGGAGCGACAAAAAGGTTAGCCATCTCTATGCTAGAGGAGGAAAATGGTCATCTGTTGGCTTTAGAGACAACTTCTCTTTTTCAGCTGCTCAGTGGAATTGGAGTGGGGAAGTTTAGGGATGCCAAGTTCTTATCCTCCTTTCTTGAAGGATAAGTTTAGTTTAGTTTAGTTTAATAACATTTATATGCCGCCCAATCCCGTAGGACTCTGGGCGGCTTACAATACAAAAATAATAATAAAAAAAGAAAAGTAAGATACAGGGAAGAAAGATAGATATAAAATTCAACACATAATGCACTCCATTCTGAATGGGGCCGGACTGTATTTTTGGGGTCAACAGCTCTTGGAGATGTGCTTTTCTCCTACTCCAGAGAACTTCTGCTCCCACAGTGGTCCTTTTAGGTTATCTCTTATTTGTTGGCTCTTGTCTCTTTCTCTCTCTGATTGTGTCCTGTTTTGCTAGATAACTTTTTTGACATTTGCTAATGTTTGCATATAAACAACAAGTAACCTTTTTGCTCAAATGAACTCCGTGGGCCATATGCTTACTCTGTTCTGACTACACGGGTGGCTGGGATTGTCCTAGGTGCAAAGTAATCTGGGAGATATCCCCAGGAATTTCCTACAAAAGGAATCCAGATGGGGCCCAAATTAAACACTAAGCTCTCAAGGACCTTATCCAAAACATCTGAATTTGTTTTCAGATATTTGGTCAAGCAAACAGCTGAGTTAGGACTCACACACTGTGCCTCCTCATTAGAACTTAAACATTCTAATAGATCAATAATACCTGCAAAGCTACACTGTTTTCCCCAAAATAAGACCTCTCTGGATAATAAGCCCAGTCGGGCTTTTGAGCACATGTGCTTAAAAATAAGCCCTCCCCTGAAAATAAGCCCTCCCCTGAAAATAAGCCCTCCCTGAAAATATTATAACACAGGAGCAGCCATGAGATAACCACGCTTGCTGCCTCCTGCATCTCAAAAATAATAAGACCTCCCCAAAAATAAGGCCAAGCGCTTATTTTGGGGGTCAAAAGAAAACAAGACTCTGTCTTATTTTTGGGAAAACATGGTAGTACAACATTCTTAAAAATGACAATAGCGTCCGAAAACCTCATGTTTGAAAATGGGAGAGAAACAACATCGGACCATGAAAAGGGAGGCATTACTTGAAAAATTGGACCTCTACGAATTATGGAGTTGCTCTATCCAGAGGAAGCTCAAGTTGGATAGGTTGGATGAAACAGGATATATAACTTAGGTCTGAAATAATTCTGAGGTTAAACTCAGCAAACTATAAATTGATTCAAAAATTGTGCTTCAGGAAAGGAGATTTGGGGCAAGCTTAAACAGACTTAGCAAGCATAGGAATCAGCAATAATATTTTAAGGTTCGGGAAATCTGTAAAATCTGAAATTACTGTAGAGTGGAATTTTAATTGAACATGTGGCTGAGTGTTTCTCTATTCAGAACTCACTAAAACAAAATAGTGTGAACCTTTCTGTTGATTTAATCAAGGAACTGTTATTAAGATCATTACCAGAAAACTATAAATATATGGTAGAGTTAATCAAACTTCATGATGAAATTTCCCTTGAGATTGTAATTGCCATACTGGAGGCATACCAGCATGATTTCAGCCATGCAACGGAAGGGAAGTCTCTAAACAAGATAAAAGATAGAAATGTAGCTTGCTGCAACTGTAATAAAACAGGACAAATTAAAAGCGCATACAGACTTTACCAAGCTAAGACCTACACAACACAGAGAGAGAGATAATGAGATCAATTGTATTAAAAGAAGTTAAGCCTGCAACCATAACAAGGTGCAATGAAACAGTATTTACATTAGCAAATAAATGCTTATTTGAAATTGGAATGAGCCTGAATTTGGGAAGATTTTTTTGCTCTATGCAGGTGCATCAAGTCAATGTACCTGCAACAAAGGTGTGTTTATAAGCTTTGATGAACCTTACCATGGAAAAAGTTAACTTATCAAGTGGAATGTCAATTGGAATGCCCATAGATATATCTGGAAAAGGCAGTAGTAAACAAAAAATGGCTAATAAATAACAAAGAAAACAAGAATATAATCCTGGAAGAAGCATATTAGGCATCGGAATTAGATGGACATTATGTAAATATATGATATGATAATAGGGATGCGATGGCTCAGTAGTTAAGATGCTGAATTTGTTGATCAAAAAGATCGGCAGTTCGGCAGTTCAAATCCCTAGTGCCGTGTAATGGAGTGAGCTCCTGTTACTTGTCCCAGCTTCTACCAACCTAGCAGTTAGAAAGCAGGTAAAAAGTGCAAGTAGAAAAATAGGGACCACTTTGGTGGGAAGGTAACAGTGTTCGGTGCGCCTTCGGCATTTAGTCATGCCGGCCATATGACCACAAAGACGTAATTGGACAGTGCTGGCTTTTTGGCTTTGAAATGGAGATGAGCATCACTCCCTGGAGTTGGGAACGACTAGCACACATGTGTGAGGAGAACCTTTATCTTTACCTATTATATTTTATGCAATATAGTTACAAAATTGTTGCAAAATATTACAGGATAATCCTATAGTATAACATGGAGGAACTTAGTCATTGAGATGAGTTTCAAAAATAAAGGATAAGGACTTAGGAAATAGATGGAAGGCTCTTGCGAGAACCAATAGGGAATCAAAATGTGACTTGTCAAAAAGCGAAAGGAAAGGAGAGCCAGCTGTTGGTTCCATAGGGTGGAAAAAGCTGCTTGAAATATTCAAGCTGTCACTCAAAGTAGACTTCTGCATTGCTTTTGTTGGATACATCCTCTCTGTTCATCAAATTGTTTCACTGAGGAGCAGAATAGAGAAAAGATCACCTGGTGTCTTACTTTCCAACTGTATTCTGGTGTTGTTCTGTATTCTGGGCACATGAAAGAATGAAAGCGGCAATAACCAAAAACAATTCGTGACTTTTCATGCTATATTTGTTTCTCGACCTTTAGATTTAGAGAAGTACAGAGTCTCTCTAACAGACTCTGCGAGAGACACGTTCCCTGAGGATGGGCACCAGCACAAGACCAAAACCTCTGGCCCTAGTGACCAACCCAGATGGGATCCTGCAACATTATCCTGCGACACATATATTCGCCTTCATTCGTCAGTAGATTAAGTCAATTGTTGCTCATGGCTCTGTCTCCCTTCTTTTGCCAGTCTATCTTCTTATTTTTGTCAAGTAATTCTTTTTCATGATTACTGATGTTTAATAAACAAACACCTAGCTATAGTTATGCTAGCTGAATTGAGCAGCAAGCGATCTCTTGATTGGGATTATGGATGGAGAGATTGACTTGGAGTATGCCAGGTGCAGACCACACTGGAATTTACCCAGCGTATGTATGTATGTATGTATGTATGTATGTATGTATGTATGTATATATGTCTTGCATTTGTGCTGATAAATAAACAAAAGGAGACTAGCATAGATCTATTTCAAGCTATTTAGCTCTCTTCAGCTAGTCATACCCTTACTAGGATTCGAACCTGGGCTATTTTTACATGTTAGGCAGTTGTATTAGCCTCTAAGCCACAAGCTCTCCTCCCTTATCAGCTGAACCAAGGAAATGATTAAGTATTATGTTAAAGTACAAATATGGAAGGGAGCATACTGCTTCCCTTTATTTATCAGCACAAATGCAACACAAAAATGGTTTTCTGCTTTGAAGGCTCGTAGGGTGGAGCTGAAAGGCAAAAAGGGAAGCAGTATGCTCCCTCCCATATGTGGGCATACTAGGTGCTTTTACATAACACTTAATGTATGTACGTACGTACTTACTTACTTATCTATTTATTACATTTATATGCCATTCATCTCACTCTGAAAAATGACTCCAATAATACAGTAAGTAGGTCAGTTGGAACTTGAGCAAGGAGCTTTGTGCATGAATCCTGTGAGAAGGAAGGTCAGGAAGATGGGATGGCTCTGTGAATCTGAGGTAGATCATGAACAAAAATACTTAGCAAGTATTACATCTTTGATTCATATTTGTTTTACGTCAACACTGACCAGCAAGATAGATGGTTTTTCTTCACCTTTAAAAAAAAATAGCCTGTTTATTTAGATGACATGGATGCAGGTGAGATACATACATGGAACACAAGGAATAGAGTTAGTATCATGATGGTGTAAAAGAGGCCACTTCTCCTTCTGTGGATACTCATGGTAGGTCAGAAGATGAGTTTAGAGATGGCCATCACCAGGAACATGATTCAGTCTGCAAGGTGGAAATACTGTAACTGTATGTCCTCAGTGCTGCAGGGAGGGATTTTCTTCATGGAGACCCAGTCCATGCTCTAGCAATTGGAAGGCTGGATTAAATTCAGCAAAAGCCTCCTTCAGTTCCCCATGAAGGATACAGGATGATTTCAGGTAGCCACCCGTTCCAAGATTACAAATAGGGCAGAGATGGGTTCCTACCAGTTCGCACCTATTTGGTAGAACCGGTTCGTCAAATCTACCGAACCGGTTAGAAGAGGTTCCACCAGTGGACCCAGAAAGCAGGCCACACCTACAGAAGAGGTTCCAAATTTTTTTGAAACCCACTACTGGTCCTTGGATATGATTATTCTACACTATCATGCTGATATTTATAAAACTCAGTGCCTCTGTGAAAGGTAAGGATGACTGCTGCGTTTGTGGTGCAATCAGAACATTGTGTGTGTTGAAGTTGTTTTAACGCAAACCAAAGATGCCTTTTAAAAAACATGTTTACATCATATTCTTATGCATGCCAGTGCTGTGTGTGAGGTAATTTAAGGTGGTTTGACAAGTGTCGTCGGCATCTTCATATCCGGTCACATGGGCAGCAAGCCACTCCCATCTGGTCACATGGGCAGCAAGCCACTCCCACAAAGGAGGCCACACCCACAGAGTAGGTTCGAACAATTTTTGAAACCCACCACTGAAATAGGGTATGGGCTGATCACAAAATGCTTGTCAGATCAGACTTAATCAATACATGGATGGGAATTACCAGGAAGTCCCAAAGTTTCAATTAGACTGTGAAATAAATGAAAAATAAAAGGACAAGAAATGTCAGAACATGGCAGTATAACCACTTCCATGGAAAAATATCTGGGCACACCCTTGAAGTCACCGAGAACTGAGCTCAACCAGGTGAGCAACATGGAGGGGCCCCACATTCATCTGAATCACATCAGTGAAAGCAGTCACAAAAATGTTTCAGTGGAAGAAGCCCTGGTAGACCTTCATTTTACAACAGGTCACTTAGTGTGAAATAACAATGGGCCTCCACAGGGGTACTTATGACCGGTTCTGAAGTTCCAATGGTGCCCCCTGATCACATGGCTCCTTTCAGGCCCTTGGCAACCCACTCACATTTATGGCCATTTGCAATGTCCTACAGTCATATGACTGCATTTTATGGCTTTTTGGGCCAAAGTCCGGTGTTTTTTCCAGTTTTCGGCAAAACCAGCATATAGCGAACAATTGATTTGCTTAATAACTGTGGTGTTCGCTTAATGACCACAATGTTACTTAATGATTGTGACTTTCATTTAATGACTATCTCAAAAAAAATGTAGTAAAATTGGGTTGTTCAAGTGGGTGACCTCACTTTATGATGTCACGACTTACAACTGTAATCGGAAGACTCCATTACGATCATGTCAAGGACTAGACTCAGATTCAGATTCAGATTTAGTTTATTTGTATGCCGCCCTTCTCCGGGAGGGACTCAGGGTGGAGAACAACTCCGAAGGGGAAAAAGGGAACACAGACACAATACACGTAATTAAAATACACAAAAGTCATACAGCCATACAAGTGGAGAGAGGAGGGGAACTCATCAACCCCAGGCCTGCCGGCACAGCCAGGTTTTGACGGCTTTCCGGAAGGCCTGGAGAGAGGTGAGGGTCCGAATCTCCGCAGGGAGTTCATTCCACAGGGCCGGAGCTGCTACAGAGAAGGCCCTCCCCCGGGTGGTAGCCAGATGGCATTGGCTGGTGGACGGAACCCGGAGGAGGCCGACTCTGTGCGATCTAACGGGTCTATGGGAGGTAATTGGCAGCAGGCGGTCTCTCAAGTACCCAGGTCCAATACCATGAAGGGCTTTATAAGTTACGGCTAGCACTTTGAAGCGTATCCGGAGACCGATCGGTAGCCAGTGCAGCTCGCGGAGGACAGGTGTAATGTGGGTGTACTGAGGTACACCCACAATCGCTCGCGCGGCTGCATTCTGGACGAGTTGAAGTCTCCGAATACTCTTCAAAGGCTGCCCCATGTAGAGCACATTGCAGTAGTAGACTACCTATATGGCTGTTCCGTTGTATACACCAAAGCACTTTTCCTCCAGGCTCAAATATCTCAAAGAAACTGATGTTATTTGGAAGATTTGGAACAGGAGGAAAAACTCATTGGGAGCAATTAGTACTTCTGACTCAGTAATGCCCAAATAAGGCTTCTTTCTCAGCTAGTCTTTCCCACAAGGCTGCTGGGAGAATAAAGTCAGAGAAATGGCAGAATATTAAGATGTCAATAAATAATTACCCAATCCCACCAGGCCATTGAGAAATATTTCATTTTGTTTTTAAACAAGTAAGGGACTCCTATTTTAGAACTGCAGACAGTTATCTTTGCTCCTTGCTATTCCATCCCGACCCCGTGGCATTTGCCCCCAGCAATAAATAGCTGTTGAGCATGTATAACTTAATTATCTTAGTTTGGAGGATGAAAGGACAGTCCTGTACATTTTTTTTTTTGCTTTGGAACTATACTTCTGCAGGCCTTTGGATCCCTTAAGCCTGTCAATGTCTTTCTCTTGGTCGTAAATGATGTCATTTTTGAGGACACAAAATGTCTGGCTATCTGAACTAGAGGAAGTGAAAGATTAATGTCTTCTAGATATATTGGCCGACAATTCAAAACTGCTTAAGGAGTTTTGATCTTGTGCCTGTTCATCTTTTGTATGTTACTAACACAGTTGTGTGTAAATCTATTCAAAATCCTAGAAGTACTATTTATTTATTATTTATTTATTTATTTATTTGTCTTGTATGCCGCCCACTCCCGGAGGACTCCGGGTGGCTCACAAAAGACAAGGGAAAGGGGGGGAACGAGACAAAGACAACATATTAAAAACAAAACCAACATTCACAATTTCCGTGGAGGTAGATGCTTCTCAGCTCCCCCCAGCCTGCTGGAACAGCCAGGACTTGGTGGCTTTGCGGAAGGCCGGGAGGGTAGTAAGGGTCCGGATCTCAACAGGGAGCTCGTTCCAGAGGGCCGGAGCTGCAACAGAGAAGGCCCTCCCCCGGGGAGTCGCCAGGCGACATTGGCTGGCAGATGGAATCCGGAGGAGACCCAACCTGTGCGATCTAATTGGTCTGAGAGAGGTAATCGGCAGGAGGCGGTCTCTCAGGTACCCAGGTCCGATGCCATGTAGGGCTTTATAGGTAGCGACCAGCACTTTGAAGTACTACACTTAAACTTGTTACAATTAGACATTTTAGGGTTCCTGAAAACGAATCAAAACTTACCTCAATGTTAAGAGGCAGAGGTGGCATTCAGCAGGTTCTGACCAGTTCTGAAGAACCCGTAGCAGAAATTTTGAGTAGTTTGGAGAACTGGTAAATACCACCTCTGACTGGCCCCATCCCCATCTATTTTCTGTCTCCTGAGTCCCAGCTGATCGGGAGGAAATGAGGATTTTGCAATAACCTTCCCCTGGAGTGGGGAGGAATGGAGGTATTGCAGTATCCTTCCCCTGCCAAACCCACCAAGCCACGTCAACAGAACCGGTAGTAAAAAAATTTGAATCCCACCATTGGTAAGAGGTACTGAATACATATGACTAAGAATGGGAACCTTTTTTAAAACAATAAATCTGAAGAGAAAACAATAGTGAAGATCTAAAAAGAAAATAGTAGTTTTTGCTTTGTTTTGCAAATCATGTCCTAATTGTGCGCAGATCAAACTGGAATGGATTTCTGGACCCGTCTTAAGAAAACAACAGTCATAAAACAGAAGAAATCTATTAGCAAATAACAACTCAATTACTCTTGAAGCATTTACTTAAGAAGACCTGTGCTGCACTGCATGTTGTATCTTCCCCAGGGTTAATCTAGATAGTAATGTCTATTGAACACAATTGACATCTTTCCAAGGATAATAAATAGCCATTCTCTCTTGGTAGATGACACACATTGCTATGGCATATAGCAGGAGTCCCCAAACTTGGCAACTTTAAGACTTATGGACTTCAACTCCCAGAATTCTCCAGTCAGCAGAGCTCTGCTGGCTGGATAATTCTGGGAATTGAAGTCCACAAGTCTTAAAGTTGCCAAGTTTGAAGACGTCTGGCATAAAGGAAGACCCAATGGTTCTACCACTCAATTCCAATGCTATTGGCTGGCAAGGAGCTCCAACTGGGATTTATTTCCAGGTATTGCCCTTGGAAAGTGATTCGAAGTATGTCTAGTTAGGGGCACCATTTGGGGTTGCTGGTTGAACATGTGGGTTGTTTACTTTTAGGTCATTTGGCAGATGTGTAAAAGGCAAAGAGCAATTTATTTATTAATAAATAAGCAAGCAAGCTGTTTAACCATAATGTCCAATTTGGTGCCTCTGCCTCCTTTGTTGAGAATTTAAAAAATCAGAATGAACGAATGAATAAATAAATAAACAAGCAACAAGAGACAGAAATAGAGTTATCTTATCTTGCCCTTTTCATCCCCCCCCTTTTCCTTTAAACATTTCCCTGTCAATATTTGCAGCACCATGGAACTCTTCCAGATACCATGGTTATTCAAGCACGGAAGATGATCAGAGCCTAATGCCAACAGTCTTGGCAGTTGAGAAGAGGTTAAAACTACCCATCCCTCTATCTCAGTTAACAAATACAAAATGAAAAAGGGGTCAACCTCAGAACAGAAAAGCCACCTAAAACAACAGAGTTAGTTTACTTAAAACAAGCTCTCACTTAGGTTAAAACCAGCTGGAACCAAAGGTCTTGCTTGAGTGGCAGAGGTCCATGAGACAGAAGATAAAAATGGGTTAATACTTTTTTGGGGGAAAAACCTTCCTCAGTCTTTCCCAATCTGGCATTTCCCAGAATTCCTGGCGAGGATGGCTCTGGAAACCAGACTAGGCCCAGGGAAATACACTAAAGGGATTTTCTCCCATGTTCTACCTAGCTTTACTTCTATCTGCCATGATTTTCTTGGTAGATCTTAAAGAATGGATAAGCTTAAATGTGAAGAAGCTATGGGAAGAAGCAAGATGTCTTTTCCAAAGCAAAGGGACACTAATCTAATAAAGATTTGTACTCAAAAGGGTGTAATACAGGGGTGGGTTCCCGCTAGTTCTAACCTCTTCTATAGAAGAGGTTCCACAAATCTACAGTGCCGTTTAGAACCGGTTCCAGCTCCCTCCCCCCCGCCTGTCCACATTTCATCAAGATGAAGAGCGAGAGAAGGAATTCTGGGAATTGAAGTCCACAAGTCTTAAAGCTGTCAAGTTTGAACACCGCTGGGTTTTTTTCTAAAGGGTTAGGGGTGCAAGGGTCTTGTAACTTGACAGCTTTAAGACTTGCATGCTTCAAATGCCAGAGTTTCTGAGCCAACATTTTGGTTGCTAAGCAAGAGCGTTGTTAAGTGAGTTTCACCACATTTTACAAGTTGGCCCTGCCCACCAATCACATGGCTGGCAAGCCACTCCCACCCGGTCACATGGCCAGCAAGCCACTCCCACAAAGTAGGCCATACCTACAGAAGAGGTTCTAAAAAAATTTGAAACCCATCACTTGTGTAATAGTAGAAAATCTTAAACCTGCCTGAAATAAATTATAAAGGGATTTGGGTCGGGGAAACCTGAGTTGTTGTTTTTAAAGAAAAAAAAATAGACAGATCTAATCTATAGATCTTATTGAAGGATAGTGAGGTTGGATTACTTTTGCATAGTGGATTGATGTGACCTATTCATTGGACACTGAGATTGGTGACTGATCTGTTACCTCCTGTTCCTCACCTCTCGTGTATATTTCTTCACATATACATACAGTTACAGACAAAGTGAATCTGGTTTCAAAGTCACAGAGAACCTTTCCGATGTTGCAGTGACATCACTGGAAGGGCAGAAACCTTTTGGATGGTAGGAGCGCTTTAAAGTATGGAAATAAGTGTGTTTTGCTTTCCTTAATAGCCAGCCTTTATGTTAACAATTCATGTTGCTTAATCTCAGTTTTGGGGATTGAAAATTGGGTTGTGGGCAGAGGTGATATTCTACTGGTTCAGACCGGTTCACCCAAACCAGTAGCCGAAATTGCAAGTGGCCCCGCCCACCCACCCCAGCTCTATGGCATCCCATTTAGGCCCTTTTTAAGCAAGAAGCACATGCGCGGAAGGCTTAGCACATGAATGGAGGTGGTGCGCACTCATATTTGCAAACCGGTAGGGAAGATAAATAAATACCACCCCTGGTTGTGGGTATGCTGCTATGGCAAGGGACAAAATGTGCATCATGACATTGCAATGCATAAATTTCACCCCCTTGTGTATTTGTGGATGCAACTTTGCAGCACAAGCACAAAAAGGTAAAAATTGTGCATGATGTCACAATGCCGGTTTTATCATTGAACGGTTGCCTGTGAATATGGGAGGGCTGCGTAATGTTAAGAAGTGGTTCATGACTTAGGTAGTAGGTAGCCTCATCCAGCTTAGTTTGTTTCATCTGACATTGTTAAACAAACCACATTGGTTCATGATCTCAGCAGAACTTCCAAAAATAGCACAGCTAGGCGTGGCCTTCTCTGCTTTTGAGTTTTAGGTTCAAGAGACATGGAACCATGGAGGTGATCTAGCCCCAAGAACATGGTATCCCCATGCAGAGAAGGAACATTTGAAGATCTGTAGAACATCTGCGTTTTTTTGAAACAATGAGAAGATGCAAAAGAAGAGATGAAAATGACTCGTATCACTGCAGCTTTTTAATAGCAGAGTCCCAGCAAGGCAGAGTCCCCCTCTTGCAAATGCCTCATACTGGGGTTCATTTAAAGAGGCTATTGTAAAAGTCTTTGAGCGAGTTAATGACCAGTTTTTTGATATGTCGGGAACTACTTGAGTTAAAGCAGAAAGGATCTATTCATGAATATGTTCCAGCTCTGTAGTTTAATGGGAGAAGTTAAAAAGACAGGAGTGGAATTGATAAAATGATTTAGTTCACAGCAAAATAAAAAAAACCATTCCTTAAACAAGAAAAAAAAATTAAAATTACATATTGTGTGTCGCCTAGTCTTGCATAAGCCATTGAAATGGCTGTCAGTTTAATTGGACTAATCACCCATTAGAATTATGCATGAAATCTGGAAGAAGGATTGAAACACGAACATTTGCCTTGTAAGGTCAGAGGTGGCACAACTAACCACTCTTGAGTGTTTAATAAGACAGTTGCTTAAATATGAAAAGCAGCATTCTCTGATTCATAAGCACCAAGGGATAGAACTGAACTTATTAGTACAAGGGGCTTTGCCAAATACAGAACTGTAAAGCAAATGAATAAAATTAGATTAGAGGATGCTGTCTTTGCACAAAAATTCTTAATTTGGTTTTTGAATTTGTCCATTAGGGGGATTCACATAATACACTGAATTAGAAACTCACGACATAGGCTGGGTTCTCAAAACATGCTCAGCTGTTTTAAAAAAAAAGGTTCATACCAATTCTATATAATATACTGTAGTATGTTAAACCAATCTCTTTTATGAGTTTATAGTTCTACGTGTTAGGAAAAGGTAGGAGATGGGTTAACTAGCAATCACATTAAAAATTCTAGTTTCAAATAAATCTAGTTATTGAGAACTATCTCAATAGTTAGTATAGTGAAACTAGTATAGTGAGACCCATCAACCAATGGAATGAGAAAATCAACCAATGGAATGAGAACAATCAACCAATGGAATGAGAACAATCAACCAATGAAACAGCTTGCTTTCCAAAGTTGTGGGAGCTTCATCACTGGAGGCTTTCAAGAAGAGATTGGACTGCCATTTGTCAGAAATGGTCTAGGGTCTCTTGCTTGGACAAGGGGTTGGACTAGATGACTTACAAGGCTCCTTCCAACTCTGTTAATCTGTTAGTTAAGTGTGGCAAGACTTGCCTTAATGTCTTTTTGATGGAAGATTTCCTTCTTATTCTGCCAGGGTCCAAGGTTTTTGCCCCTTAATTATGCCTCAATATGATTCCTTCAAAGGAATAACAATAGTACTTAGACTTATATGCCGCTTCATGGTGCTTTACAGCCCTCTCTAAGTGGTTTACAGACCCACCATATTGCCCCCAACAATCTGGGTCCTCCTTAATCTTTGGTACAAGCCAGTATCAGACCTTAAAATCCATCCCATCATGAGTCAAAAGTAGTAAATGGCAACTAGATCTTTTTTTGATGGGAAAATACAACAAGATTTTCCATGACCCATTATTTTTCTATTGTGTGTCAATGAGATCAATATGCAGGCAAGAATTTCTTGAACTTGTTCAGAAAATATTGCTTTGTAATTAAGATGTTATTTGTTGATATTTTTTCTCAATACATGGGTCTATGCAGCATACATATGTCTCTTGAATGATATTTTTGACAATTATTCAAATAGATATAGCCTTTCTCATTAAAGCAACCTTTTTCAAACTGGCCTCTTTTATCTCAATTAGGAGCCTACAAGTCCCAGAATTCCTAGCTTGCATTGGAGGCCAGTGTATACTAGAGTGATTGGCGTTGGTGGTCAGTCTTTATTCAATCATTTCATAGGGGAAAGAAAGGGATGGGTAGGAGGGCAGAGAGAGAGAGAGAGAGAGAGAGAGAGAGAGAGAGAGAGAGAGAGAGAGAGCGGGAGGGAGAGGGAAAGAAAGTATAACAATCAATAGATCCAGGGATTTTATATATATATATATATATATATATATATATATATATATATATATGTATGTATGTATGTATGTATGTATGTATGTATGTATGTATGTATGTATGTATATATATATGTGTGTGTGTGTGTGTGTGTGTGTTTTGTATTTATGCTGATAAATAAATAAAGGGAGACTAGTATAGATCTATTTCAAGCTGTTTAGCTCTCATCAGCTAGCCATAGATAGACAGAGAATGGAAGCAGTAGACTTCCTCCCATATTTGGGCATACCCATATACCATATATATACACTATATATATATATATATATATATATATATATATATATGTATGTATGTATGTATGTATGTATGTATGTATGTATGTATGTATGTACGTGTATATATATATATACATACATGCATACATACATACATATACACACACACAAACACACACACACACACATATATATATATACACACACACACATGTGTGTGTGTGTAAACACACACACACGTATTTATCATGTGCCTCTGGAGAAAATTTCAACCTAGTAATTTCTATTTATGATGTATGTACGCTCATTATATGTGAATATTAGTATGAATGAACAGTTCAACAATCTCCATACAATGCACTGAGACTGTACACTTCCTGTGCATTATGGATGAATCAAATTATCGATGTACACAATCAATAACATATAAACAGCGTGAACAGGCGTTGGCTGTAATGTGGATTAAACAGCCTTACAAATATTCCTCTTGTCAGGAATTCAGTCATTCCCTAAGATGGAAAGAAATTCTGGTCCAGATGCCACCTTGTTGAATATCTACCACTTTGGATTGCAATGAATTGCAAAAAAAAAAAAAAAAAAAAAAAGTAAGTGGAGGTAAAATAGGTATATATTTGACTTAATTCACTTGTGAAGTGTGTGGGTAAATCCAGGCTTCCTTCCATTTGATCCTCTCCTCCTTGTTGTAATTGCATTTTCAAATTTTTTCTCCCTAACTCGTTCTACGGTTCATGCCTAAATACAAGAAGATGTTTATATTGCATACATTCAGGTTTAATTGGCCCTTAAAAGAAGGTGTTGATTAGAATCTGCTCAACATCAACAGCCAGCTCGCACAACATTCTGTAATTACTGTTTATTAATTTAGTTCAAGTGGCACAGTTGAAAGCCCAGCTCAGATGGGAGAAGTAAATTGTCACTGGTATTGAATATGCAAATGATCTGCCTTGCAAGTTTCCATGAAGGATGCTTAAAGTTAAATGCTACGTGCATAAAGCTTTCCAGTTTTATCTGTCGGCTCGGGCCTTTCACAACCTTGCCTGATAAAATAAATAAATAAAGACGTAAAGTCAGGGACTTTTTACAAGATTTGGTTAAAAATGGCATTTGATCTCCACCTTGGGTATATAATCTTGTGAGATGAAAGGAGACGAGATGAGAAATGAGAAATGATACATGAAATAATTTAGAATAGAGTAGAATAAAATAGAATAGAACAGAATAGAATTCATTATTGGTGAATAGAATAGAATGGAATGGAATAGAGCTGGAAGGGACCTTGGAGGTCTTCTAGTCTAGCCCCTAGCTCGAGCAGGAGAACCTATACTAGTTCAGATAAGTGGCTGTCTAGTTTCTTCTTAAAAACTGTCAGTGATTCATTGGTTCATTGTCCTCACGGTTAGGAAGTTTCTCCTTAATTCCACGTTGCTTCTCTCCTTAGTTAGTTGTCTATTCATATAAAGATGTGTCATTCTTGGCTTCTTCATCAGATTTCTGCATTTCAACAGGGAAAGAGCAGATGGGGTGAGATGAAATCTTCCTGCTCAGATCCTTGAAAGCACCTCCATAGTCACTCCTGAGCAAATTATGACAAATTGCTGATGAAATATTAGATTTATTTGTTTAGGTTGCTATTCCACCCTGAGAACTGCCTTGAGACCTGAAAAGGGCAATAGCCCCAGAAAATACGGAGTAAGAAGTTATTTTTTAAAGATTCGATCACCTTGCAAGCTCCGTGTTCTGAACTCATGTAGACAAAAACCTGTTCCATAGTGCTACTGCCCTCTATTAGTCAATGAACAGTGAACTAAACATTTTCTACTTAGTGTTTCATGTGATAAAAGCCCAAGAGCTTTGAAAGAGCCATTATAGGCTATTGCCTAAAAGAAATAACCCTTTTGAAAAGTCTGCAATTATGAACTTCCATAATAGCATGTAAAAGGAACATTGAACCCATTATGTGATATTGAGTAAATAATGTATATGTAAAAGTGTCTGAGTAATGTACATGATAGTCTATATCGGCATATAAGACTGATTATTGATGTACTGTTCTTCCTTCCTTTGTAAAGAAAACTCCAACCCACCCTTATTAAATCTTCAAATGGCAATTAAAAATGCTCACTGAAATCCCAGTATTAATGGACAAATGGCTTTGGCTTTAGACAGTTCAGGTTGCTATATTCTGCTGACTAAATTTCCTGCTGTCTACAATGCCACAGTTTATTGTATAACCTTTCCTAACGTGGTATCCCTAGATGTGTTTGCTCCACCTGTAATTATTCTCAAGCTCCTAAGAGTTAGAGGTGGCAAAGGATTGGGGGAAACTTTCCTAGAGTAGAGTAGAGTATAGTATAGTAGAGTAGGGTAGGGTAGGGTAGCTCCAAAGAGTTAGAGGTGGCAAAGGATTGGGGGAAACTTTCCTAGAGTAGAGTAGAGTAGAGTAGGGTAGGGTAGGGTAGGGTAGCTTCAAAGAGTTAGAGGTGGCAAAGGATTAGGGGAAACTTTCCTAGAGAAGAGTAGAGTAGAGTATTGAAGAGAAGAGTAGAGTAGGGTAGAGTAGGGTAGGGTAGAGAAGAGTAGAGTAGAGAAGGGAAGGGTAGAGTAGAATATTGAAGAGAAGAGTAGAGTAGGATAGGGTAGGGTAGAGCGGAGTAGAGAAGAGTAGAGTAGAGTAGAGTAGAGTAGAGAAGGGTAGGGTAGGATAGAGTAGTGTATTGAAGAGAAGAGTAGGGTAGGGTAGGGTAGGGTAGGGTATAGAATTGAATTTCTAGGCACTCATACATTGTTCCTTAAAAGTAGCTATGGGAAGAAAGGAGGTATTAGAAAGAGAATGGCTATTATGTGGTGGAAGAACACACAATCACTCCTGGGTTGAGACATTTCCCTCTTTTAATTCCTGAAGAGCCTCTGCCACTCTGGGCAGTGGACGGTTAAATGAATCAAAGGTCTGATTCAAACATTGCTTCCTACGCTCCTTCTCATGTAAGTGATACGCCACAAATGCTATGAAACACTTTATTATTCAAGAAGTGAATGCGGAAAAAAAGAGGGTTCTGCAGGTTTCATGCCATCCTGGCATGCCTCAGAGGCAGAGAAGATACGGAGTACTCTGCGACTTTTATTTTAAAAAGAAAAGAAAAAGGAGGGGGAGGTAATTTTTAAAGAAAAAACTTTTCTTAAAAAAAAGAAAAGTTATTGCTACTGTTAAAAAAAATAACAATATAAGGTATGTTAATGTCAAGATTTCAGTCTTTCAGGAAAAGGAAAACGATACCCTTATTTAGTATTTAATTTGTGCCAAATTGAAACATCTGGATTAATTAATTATTAATGACATCACTGTGTGCCTAATACAAATATGAACAATACGAAAAATAAACATGCTTTCTAGCAGTCACCAGGCTGGATGCTTTGATCTTTATTTTTGTGTTTTTGTGTATAATACCTTCAAATTAACATTGATTCTTGTTGACTGCCTGAACTAATCCCTGCAGTTTTTTTTCAGCAAGGTTTTAGAAATGGTTTGCCATTACTTCCTTCCTAGGGCCGAGAAAGAATGATTAGCCCAAAGTCATCTACCTGGATTTATGACTTAAGACTACAATTTACAATCTTAACTGGTCTCTTAACTGCCACACAAAATTGCCTCTCTTATCCTTATTCACTGTATGAAACTCTAAACACAAGTAGAGATAAGACCCACTTAAAAAATGTGGATATTGTTAAACGCACAGAGTCAACATTGTTAAACGTAATAGTTAACATTGGACAGCCAGTCTGGTGTAGTGGTTAAAGCATTGGGCTGGAAATTGGGGGAGCATGAATTCTAGTCTTACTTGGGTACAAAGTCAGCTGGATAATCTTGGGCCAGTCACTCTTTCTCTCTCAACCCTAGAAATCAAGCAATGGCAAGCCACTTCAATGAGCTTTCTGAGACAACTGCAGGAAAATATCCAGGCAGCCACCAAGAGTCAACACTGATTCAAAGGCAACTTATCATTATGCATTATGATATTTCCCAAACCCATTAGACTTCATGCACTTTGGCCCTGTTTGCAGATTATCTCATTCATTCTTAATCGTTATCTTAGCCAACTCTCCTTACCAGTAGTTCTGGCAGCTAACAATCCCACGAACTGGATCAGAAATTGCCATTCAAGAAAAATAGACTTGCAACCTATTATCTTCAGGAGTGGCTCTATCTATCTATCATCTATCTATCTATCTATCTATCTATCTATCTATCTATCTATCTATCTATCTATCTATCTATCTATCTATCTATCATCTATCATTCTATCTATCTATCTATCTATCTATCTATCTATCTATCTATCTATCTATCATTATCATCTATCTATCTATCTATCTATCTATCTATCTATCTATCAATGGCTGTGTGTGTGTGTGTTTGCGTGTGTGTGTGTTCCAGCATAACTCTGGAACGCCTCAAGAAATTTCAACCAAACTTAGTACACAGATAACTTACGCTCTGGAGAAAAATACTGTGAGGATAGGACACCTCTAACATCCCTTGGGGTGTGTGTTCTGTTAAGATACAGCCTGTTGTGCCATATTGCCATACTGGTTTCTACTGTACAATGCAGTCGACTTGCCATGGTAATGGCTTCACAGTACTCCACAATGGGGCTCCCTTTGGTAAGGGGGAAAATCCAACATTAGAAATTATGTTTGGTCCAGACATTTTCCCCCTAGAAATAAATACTCAGGCAACGCTGGGTTATCAGCTAGTTTACTATAAAGTCTAATAGCAGCAAAGTACCAGCCAGGCTTCACTACATCACTTGTTGCCATTGGCCAGGCAAACAATAGCAGCAGTGAAGATGGCTTGGACAACTATCCAGTGCAAGGGAGCCTGGTTTGTAGTCATCCAAATTTACTAGTCCTTGCCCAGTGGTGGGATTCGAATTTTTTTTACTACCTGTTCTGTGGGTGTGGCTTGGTGGGGTGTGGCAGGGAAGGATACTGTAAAATCTCCATTCCCTCCCCACTCCAGGGGAAGGTTCCTGCAAAAAACCAATTTCCTCCTGATCAGCTGGGACTCGGGAGGCAGAGAATAGATGGGGACGGGGCCAGTCAGAGGTGGTATTTACCAGTTCTCCGAACTACTCAAAGTTTCCGCTACCGGTTCTCCAGAACTGGTCAGAATCCGCTGAATACCACCTCTGGCCTTGTCCCTTTTGTCTCTTTTCTGAGGAATATTAGCATTTTCCCCTCCTCACTCCTTAAAAAAATGGTTCAGGGACCCAAGTGGTGTAGGATGTGAAATGAATTATTTGCTTTGGTGCACCACATTTCACACACACACACACACACACACACACACACACACACACACACACACACACACGGTTGTTAAATGAGTATATAGAAGTAGAAATGTGATTCACTGTCTATTATTCTAGTTTCATATGTTTGAGAGAGGCAGGAAGAAAGGCAAGAAACCTTGTGTTGGTGGACTTCTTGGCAACTTTATATTGCATCTTTTATTGTCGTCTGACAAATCGGGCAACTGAGAAATGTGGGTGTTATGCTTGTGGATGCATCTTTTAATTGAAAAAGCCTTGGTTATATTTACTCTCTGGGGAGTAGATAAGAGAGATTTATTGGAGAACTTTATTTGGGTCTGAGAGAGCCAGTTGTCCAAGTGGTACACTTTATTAATAGCTCTTTGTTCCTGTTATTAACAGTCAAATGGGTTTTTTTTTTTTTTAGTGGGATACTCTTTTTCTTCCAAGTTCTATCAGTGAAGTAATCACTTTTGGCTTCAGACCAGCTGCCATTTCCTTGCTTTATGAAAATATAACACCAATATCCTCCTGAAGGCTGTTTTCTTTTAGCTGGGTCTCAGTATCTGTTGTAACTGCACGAGTTTGGTCTTTTAAAAGAAAGATAATGCTGTAACATTTTGATTACCCTTTCTGCTTCTATCATTCCCCAACCATCTTTTCTAATTACTGCATTAGGACATTTACATAACGAGGGGAAAAGGGGTCCTTCAACTATGTTTCTATTATGCTTGGCACTTGTGTGAAAGGATATTATATTCGTGTGCATTAGAGATTGCTTATAAAAAGATCAAGACAATAACAGCCGATCAGACGATAAAGGTTCTCTTTTCTCCTCCCAGACAGGCTGTCTCTGACTGAAGAATACAGTTCATCAAAAGTGTCTGCAGGTTGTCAAACTCAGTGAGATTTGGGGACACTCGGAGGCTGTCATGGCCAACAAGAAGGATTTTTTACAGGGCTTGGCCATCACTCACCCTTAGGAAATAATCACTCACTACATTCTGTATGGCTTCTTGATAGAACTCCATTGGAGAGAAAAGAGCCATTTTATCAAAGGACAATATAGCCCTTCTCTCAGACCACGCAGCTTTCATTATCCGGCCATAATAAATCATATTTATGTTCTCAGATAATAAGAACAATTACAATGCAGGTTACTGAACAGCCATGAGAAAAAAAAGCAAAGCAAAATAGTTTAATGAAAATATGATAAGGAAGCTCCTTATCCTTGAGCATTTTATGCTATTCTTTGGAATTACCCCTGATAATTTTTGATGCTTCTTCTTTGCCATGCATTAAGCTACATACATTGGCTCATTAATTTTTATATGGGAGAGGGAGAGAGAGAGAGAGAGAGAGAGGGAGAGAAAGAGAGAGAGAGAGAGAGGGAGGGAGAGAAAGAGAGAGAGAGAGAGAGGGAGGGAGGGAGGGAGGGAGGGAGAAGGACAGAGGGTGGAATGGAATTATAGTATTGCTCTGCATGGGCAGAAGCATCACATGCGCAAGAGAGAGAGAGAGAGAGCGCACACAAGCGAACTGGTAGTAAAACCAGTAGAAATCCACCACTGATCATTATGTACATTGTAAACTTTAAAATGAGTTTTTTTGTACTTTGGAGTAGAAAAGAAAACAAGACTGGTTTTAATACTGCTCAGAATTGCTTAAAAAGTATAACCCACCCTTGTTATTGCAGTGCATTTTCCATGAAATTTAGGAATGCTATTTTCATTGCTTCAAATAGTAGACTTTTTTGGGGGGTGGGTGGGTGGGTGTCTTTTTTTTATTTCTTCTGAGTTCTCATGTCAATAAAGTACAGCGAGACAAAGAAAGATAGCTTCTATATTCGCTATGTGAGCACAACTTATTAATGCTAATGGGACTTAGGAATAAACTTTAGGAAAATGTTATACTCTCGTCTTTCGTATTAAAAGGGAAGAGTAAAAGTGGGAGCTTTTTAGCTATAGTAAGCTCAGTGAAGCAAAGAGCAAATTTCTTTGAAGTTATGGTGCTATAGTACTACGCACATTATTCAAAAAAAGTTCTAAACACACATAAGTTCCACATTCTGTGGCATGGTGGCAGGGGTGGAACGGGGCCACCGGCGTCCTCGTGCACGCGCGCAGTGCACGCATGCGTACTAGCGTCTGTGTGATGCTCCAGCTGCTCCTGGAGGATCGTGCAGGCGCTGTATGCGTCCTGCGCATGCATGGAAGCGCAGAACTCGTCAAAACCGGGTAAGAAACGCGGGTGGGTGGGTGGACCCTTTGGTGTTCCCGGAAGTTACTTACTTAAGGGTTCGCCGACCAACCGGTTCGCGGGGACTGCCGCGAACCGTCTGAAACCCACCCCTGCATGGTGGCCTAGAAAATATGAAATCAAGTGACTGGGAACGCTTCTATACAGTGACTAATATACGGTATTTGATGATTATAACAAAACTACTACTGTACTGTGTTTTAAATCATTGTTAATTCTTGGCAACTGCTTGAGAAAGTCCCTGCAATTTTCTTGGCAATGTTTTGGGGAAGTGGTTTACCATTCTCTCTTTCCTGGGTCTGAGATAAAGTGACTGGCCCAAGGTCACCTAGCTGGTTTTGTGCTTAAGATGGAACTAGAACTCATAGTCTCCCAGTTTCTAGCTTGGCATCTTAACCATTACATTAAATTGACTGCCCTACTACTACCATTCCTAACAATAATACTTAATAGTAGAAGAAGTACTAACTGTAATCATTTATATACACTAGTTTGAATCTCAAAGAAAATAATTACTTTAGACATATCCAAAGGCTCAGACAGAACTATAAGATTGGATTTCCTTCTTTGTCACTTCAGTCAGATAGGGATTAAGAACTTTAATAGAACTATTAATATGTTTTAATGTGTTTTAGTTTAGGAATAAAAACAGCCATACCAAAATGAAATTTTTCACCACTGAATATAAATTGACTACAGGTCAGCTCTTAATGTAAGATAGAATGAAGAAGCCTCAGACAGTGAAAGCTAAAAGCATTTGATGTGGGTAACATATCCCATGTGGTTTGCAACACATCTTCCTTTTTAAAAGTTTGTGCTGAATTAAGTGAGAACAAAATATATCCGTGATAATGTAATATAAAAACTAAACGTAAAAAGGAGAAAACATTCAAGGAAAAATGCTTAGAAATTCTTAACACAATTAATCACTGTTGAAAGTTAAATTAGGTTGCCAACAGAAGTTTTCTTTGGTGGAAAAAAAAAGGAAAAAGAAAGGAAGGAAGAAAGAGGGAAGGAGGGAGAGAGGAAGGGAGGGAAGGAGGAAGGAAGGCTAATCCAAATATATGACATCCTCCAAAATTAGTCCGCTGCCTAATGTATGTCAGGTATGTGTATAGTATATGAATTCTGCATAGTGTATGTCAGGATTCAACCAGAATAATGACTTTTTTCTTAATTCCTAGTGTTTGGTTCTGCTAAAGAATACATATGGAAACAGAGGGGAACCTTTGTCAGTTCACTTTTCCTATAGTGCTGCAGTCTTTAATTAAAATATAACTAATTGTTACCTTTCCTTTAGTAGTGCTTTCTGGATAACCTGGGGGATGAATTGTAGATATTCAGTCAAATTTCCAGGCCAGTGTCCTGGGATTCTGGAAATAACAATTTCAAATATTCTGCAGAACACCAAGTTGAGATAGGCCTATATGTGATGAAGGAAAGAACAAAGGAGATGTGTTGATGTGGTTATCTCAGAAAACTCTCACTGGTAGAAAGACCTCCCAAATGCAGCCATGTCAGCTCCAGAAAGCCTGGACCTTCGGAGGGCAGGGAGGAGCAGGCGACTTTATTTTTCTTGTCACTGTTCACTAGCTTCAGACGCCTGTTGTTATGACTGATTGTTGTCCAGCCAAGTTGGAGCGACAACAGATCACAAAAAAAGGAGAAAGGAAGAAAAATACTTAAAGAAATTAATTGCCCAAGAAATCAAGTGGCATAAGTAATTTATGGGCGGACGGGGAAGGGGGGGGCTGCTTTTGAGCCACTTTGCTATTTGTTTGAAACCCAAGACTTTAAAGGCAGAGTAAATAAACATCTTCTCTCTCCCTCTTCCCTCCCTTTATTTTCTCTTCGAGCAGTTTCATACCATCAGCATCCTCAAAGGCAGGGGTATATTTGGCCCCATGTCAATCATAACAGTCGACATTAAAAAAAAAACCTCAGAAGACAATCTTGCACCATCTTTTTGCTTTAGCAAAAAGCTCTAATTTTTCTTATCGTACACTGACAAAAACATTACTGCCTCCAAGTGTATTCCATAAAGCCACCAGAGATCTAATATCTATGAGGCCTTTTGTTTTAGCTTTACCGGGATTAACTACAAAAGGCCCTTGACAGTGATAAAGAATCTGTAAGATATATAATGATCAGTGCACTGGAATCTTTCATGACACAAGGTGTCTCCTAAAGGTAAATAACAGCACCTGATCCATTACTTTAAGGGACGCGTGCTGGAGATGATCCGGGTTTCAGTGATTGAAGACATGGGTGTTGTCAGTGTAGTCAGATCATTGGAAAAAAGAGGGTCAGCTTGGCGATCTTGTCATACGGCTGAATGCCTGACGACTAATTTAGCTTAGTCTTTAAGTTTGAAACAACAGATTCTGTTCAGTCAACTGGAGTAGCTACCTCAGACTGCAGATGGATTGGTGGGTGGGTGGGTGGGTAGCTGTGTTGACATCACCCAAGTTGGGAGAGATTCTTCTGAGTCCTGTCTCGGAGAACATGCAGCCTATTCTGCACGTCTCAAACTAGTACCTAAACTGCTCTCAACTGCTGCATTGGAGTCAGAGTCTGAGAGTTAAAGTAATGTTCAGTTGCCAATCCAGGGGACTTCTGAATATGCAGTTCAGCAATAGTCAGAAGTCTTACCTTATTCATTAATCTAAAAGATTTGTATGGCTGCCCATCTTAAAACACAACTCTGGGTGGTTCACAAAAGCAATAAAACCCGAGAATAATTATCTATCTATCTATCTATCTATCTATCTATCTATCTATCTATCTATCTATCTATCTATCTATCATCTATCCATCCATCCACCCACCCACCCACCCACCTACTGGGTTGCAGGCCGTACGCCCTGGTACGGGCATACCGGAGCCTGCTCGGAGCACCAGATACCGTTCCGGTATGGTGCTCCGGAGGGCCCACCCATCTGCCCGAGCTCCTTACCGGTCTTTTAAGTCTTTGGTGCTTCCACGAATGCGCATGGCGCATACAGCACCTGCATAATGCTCCGCTGAGCAACTGGAGCATCATGGAGGCTCACAGAGGTTCTAAGACACAATCTATGTGGACGCCGCAGTGCCCATTCCAACTGTACCGGTTGGAACAGGATCCGGAACCCACCACTGCTACCTGCCTGCCTGCCTGCCTGCCTGCCTGCCTGCCTGCCTGCCTGCCTGCCTGCCTGCCTGCCTGCCTACCTACCTACCTACCTACCTACCTACCTACCTACCTACCTACCTACCTACCTATCTATCTATCTATCTATCTATCTATCTATCTATCTATCTATCTATCATCTATCGTCCACCTATCTCATCTTTCTGTCTGTCTGACTATCTAATCTATCGATCTACCATCTATCGATCTATCATCTATTGTCGAACTATCTCGTCTATCCATCCATCCATCCATCCATCCATCCATCCATGATCCATGATCCATGATCCATGATCCATGATCCATGATCCATGATCCATCCACCATCCACCATCCACCATCCACCACCACCACCACCATCATCATCAACTACATAAGCCATTAAAACAAAACAAAATCTGGAGCTTCAGTCATCTCTTTGTGATGCCCCCCCAAACCAAACCAAGCACCCTTTCCCAATCCACTCTAGGGGGCGGGGAATGTGCCTTGAGGGTTTTCTGGAAGACTAAAATGTGGGTTTCGTTGGATCCTAAGGGGATAATTTTCTATGGGACAGCCATGGAAAAGACATGCTTCCACTATATGGCAGCATTTCTGGGAAGGAACTTGGAACGTATCCACTCTATCTGATCTGGAGGATGGGTCGATATTCTCAGGGAAAAGTGATCTTTCAAATAACTCAGCCCTGTCCATGTAGGGCTTTAAAGACTAGCCTTTGGCAGCAAAATTCCTTGGTTCAGCCTCATATATCTTTATCTGCAAAAGAGTAGAAGAAAAGAAATGTACTGGCTTTTGAAATAATGGCAAAATTAGAAAGCAGATGTATGTGTACCCACACCCATTAGATATTTCTATGCAGGAAGAAATCACATTTACAGATCACAATATTTGCAGAAGCTTATCTATATTTTTCCAGTGCACTTAAAATAAAATTAATCAGCATAACTTTAATTTACAGAGAAAATAGCTGAAAATTTACAAGCTAAGACTAAAAAGGCTGTTTGGTGTTCCCATACAGCTTGGTTCTCTAAGACAAGGTTTGCAGTATCTTGGGGGTGGGAGTTAGGTAAAAGCTGCTCAAAATTACTTTGTTCTGACTGCTTCACAGTTTAAAAGCCTGATTCCTGACATAAATAACCGATTGAGAATGTTGTTAAGTTCTGGCTTGTGTAAACCTTGTTCAGTAAAGCAGTGTCATGTTCCAAAGTTGATCAGTGGGATAATTGAAGTGAAACGCAGAAGAACACAGCTTTGGGGAAAGCGTAAGTCTATCACATTGTTTAGACAAATGAGTTATGAAGGGCAGAAATTAACTATTTTATGTAAAATAACGTTTGCATTTCGGCTTATGGGGACAGAATGTATCTGTTACTTGAAATGAGGATGGGGAAGAGTTGCCAGTTTGCAGACTGGTAAACCTTTTGGCAAAAGCCTGATTTGTATTTGCAGATGAAGGAGGAGGAGAAGGAGAAGAAGGAGGAGGAGGAACAGAAGAAGAGGAAGAAGAAGAAGAAGGAGGAGGAGGAGGAGGAGGAGGAGGAGGAGGAGGAGGAGGAGAAGGAGAAGGAGAAGGAGAAGAAGGAGGAGGAGGAACAGAAGAAGAATTTGAATTTGAATTTACTTTATTTGTATGCCGCCCTTTTCCCTGAAAGGGACTCAGGGCGGCTCACAATTCAAGGGAGGGGAGAAACAGACAAGTTACAAAACATGAAGACCATATACAATTAAAAAAGCACAACAATCATACCATTCGAGTGGGGCTACAAGTCTTTAGCCCCAGGCCTGTCGGAACAGCCAGGTTTTAAGGGCTACGCGGAAGGCCTGGAGGGTGGTGAGGGTACGAATCTCCACGGGGAGTTCGTTCCAGAGGGTCGGAGCAGCCACAGAGAAGGCCCTCCTCCGGGTAGTCGCCAGTCGACACTGGCTGGCTGATGGAATTCGGAGGAGGCCTAGTCTATGGGATCTTATTGGTCTAGTGGAAGTAATTGGCAGTAGGCGGTCTCTCAAGTACCCAGATCCAATACCATGAAGGGCTTTGTAGGTGACAACTAGCACCTTGAAGCGCACCCGGAGACCAACAGGTAGCCAGTGCAACTCGTGGAGGATAGGTGTTACGTGGGTGAATCGAGGCGCACCCACGATCGCTCGCGCGGCTGCATTCTGGACAAGCTGAAGTCGCCGAATACTCTTCAAGGGCAGCCCCATGTAGAGCACGTTGCAGTACTCCAGCCTAGAAGGAGGCTAGAAGAAGAAGAAGAAGAAGAAGAAGAAGAAGAAGAAGAAGAGGAGGAGGAGGAGGAGGAGGAGGAGGAGGAGGAGGAGGAGGAAGAGGAGGAGGAGGAGGAGGAGGAGGAGGAGGAGGAGGAGGAAGAAGGTGGTTCTTATTCACATTGTAGAATACGGTTATCTGCTTTATACCTTTTGCCTATTTGAGCAATGAATCCTTTGATTGGATCTATAGAGCATTAGAGAGATTTTTTTCCCTCACCTCCTTCTGCCTGCCTGTTTTAAATGGAAATGCCAGAGACTGAATATAAGAACTATAAGCATGACATGAGTTGTGATTTCCCTTCATCCCATTGTTTATCCTGGATTTACGGCAAATAAAACAAACCAAGAGTTGACCTGTTGAAGCAGAGGCCTTGCTATCTCAACCTTGGCCCCAGTTTTGTATACTTAGAATTGGCGGGAGACTCATGCCAGGATAATTTCAATATGGCTGCCAGGCAGCAGATGACCAAGAAAATGCTTCTTTGGGTTGGCAGGGCAGACAGCACCTATTAACAAGACGGATTGCGCCTGAGAGGCTGGTAGTTGCTGACCATTTATCTAAGGCAAACGTTTCTTCGCCTTCCGCAAAACCTTCTACATGCCTGCCGGTTTCTTACTCAAATATTTCTAAACATGACAGCCATAAAAATAGCCAACGGGATAGTGTCCAGATTTCAAGACAAGCTTTTGGGAAAGTGACAGATCATGTCAGGTGAAAGGTATTTCTATTGGTACTGGAACGTGGTGTTTTTTCTGCACCCTCTGTCAGTTCTCAGAGGATATGAATATTGTGTTTGGGGCTGATGTACGTACACATAATCGTGTAATTGAAATGGCATGTTTACCATTCTGTTTCATGCTTGATTGTGCTTTTTCAACACCTTTGCGCGCACTGTTAGAAGTGGGATTATAATTAAAATGTTCTGTCGAACACCTTGTTCAGTTCAGTGAAATTCACAATAGAAATATAAGTCCGTGTTCTTGGTGGCTCTACAAAGACTACACAATAAACCTGGAAAATCTCTTGAGCAAACTGTTTATTTTGCCAGATCAGGCAGCAGAAGGGGAAAAAAGGTGAACAAAATATATTTGCAAGCATCAAGTTTTCTTCCTGCTCTATGGAAAAAAAACCTTTCCTTGAAGGTCTTGAAATGAAAAATCCTTTAAAATGAAGAGTAAACTACTTGTAAAGGAGAGGATTTGGGGTAGGCCATTGTCCAGTAGTTACAAACTATTAATCATCTGAGTTTTAATTCATGAATATATCAAACCAGCAGAGTGATTGACAGTGTAGGGCTGTGGATAAGAGGCTAGACCACAAATGCAAACCTTCAATTTACTACCCAGCAGTAAGTTACTTTATAAGATTAGTGTAAAACAAAATAAAGGTGGACCATAGCAAGCAAAAATCAGTATCCTTCCAAAAAAGGTCGAAGATGACTCTGAAATGCTAAATGTCCAAAAAATATAAAAGTAAACCAAAACATAGCAGTTACTTTAGAAAAAAAGCATTTCATTTCGTGTAGCTGAGGATTGTTCCTGGTAATATGGAACACACTTGTGCTGGAATAAAACCCAGTTGAAGGCAGGCTTTTGTGAGGTTGCTGTTGGTTCAAGATTATTTGGATTAGTCCGAGATTATCTAATGCAGGGGTCTTTAACAGTGGTGCAATTCAGCCGGTTCTATCCGGTTTGGGTGAACCGGTAGCGGCAGCAGTGGTGGGAGGCTCCTCCCACCCCAGTGGTAGGTTTCAAATTTTTTTAGAATCTCTTCTGTAGGTGTGGCCTGCTTTGTGGGAATGGGTTGCCAGCCATGTGACTGGGTGGGCATGGCCAACTTGTAAAGTGTGAAACTCACTTAACAACGCTTTTGCTTAGCAATCAAAATGTTGGCTCAGAAACTCTGGCATTTGAAGCACGCAAGTCTTAAAGCTGTCAAGTTATAAGACCTTTGCACCGCTAACCATTTAGAAAAAAAACCCCAGGGGTGTTCAAACTTGACAGCTTTAAGACTTGTGGACTTCAACTCCCAGAATTCCTTCTCTCGCTCTTCATCTTGATGAAGTGTGGACAGGTGGGGGGAGGGAGCTGAAACCGGTTCTAAACGGCACTGTAGATTTGTGGAACCTCTTCTATACAAAAGGTTAGAAATGGCAGGAACCCGCCCCTGGCCCACCCACCTGGATGTCATTATGTCCCGTTTTTGATGCTCTGCGCTTACGCGGAGGTGGCTTGTGCGCTCACATCTGCGAACTGGTATCGAAGGTAAGTGAATACCACCCCTGGTCTCCAAACTTGGCAACTTTAAGACTTGTGGACTTCAGCTCCCAGAATTCCTATGGCTGAGGAATTCTGGGAGTTGAAGTCCACAGGTCTTAAAGTAACCATGTTTAGATCTAATGAGTTTATTGCCACGTGGAGATTTGGATTTCTCCAGATTCATGTCCCTAAATACTGTGTGGGATTGAAAACCATCATGGGTATATCAAAACCTACTTTTTGGGGGGCAGATTTTTGTTTCCTCTTGAAATCTTGCTTTTATGTTTTTATAAAAGTCTGTTAGACTTGACTCCTGAAAAGGTTTTTCTCAGAGTTCTAGGAAAAAGACGTTATCTGCGATCTTCAGGTTGTCTGCAAAGCTCAGAAGTGTTTCCAGGAACACAGCCTATGACTCTGGACAAGTTAACCTAGGTCCTTGATAGCGAACCTATGGCACGCATGCCAGAGGTGGCAGGCAACACCCTCTCTGATGGCATGCGAGCTGTAGCCCCAGTTCAGCTCCCCCGCGCATACGTGCGGGCCTCCCACCAACCAGCTGGTCTTTGGGTCTCTGTCATGCATGAATGGGGAGGTGGGGCATGTGCGGGTGGTCGCGCATGCATGGGGGGCATGTGGGGGGTATCCTCCGTGCATTCATGGAGGACGGGGTGCATGTGCAGGGGGCTGCACGCATTGCATTTTGGGGGTTCAGGCACGTGCATGCTTTGGGCACTCAGTCAGGAAAAGGTTAGCCATCACTAACCTAGGTGAACATATAAACATTTTTCTTTTCTCCGCATTCGCTGCCATGAAACATTGTGTCCTCATTCGAGGAAAAATCTGAGATACAGTAGGATTGCTGATTGTAACATGCATCAACCCTGCAATGTTATTTGAGCATCCAGGGGCTCATCTCACACTAAAACTGGCACTTGCACCTTAATTTAGTAAGAAAAGAAAGCATCTCTGTAATTTGGGGTAACTTTGATTTTCTGACTAGCCAAAGATTGTTGAAAGCAGGACCAGAGACGTATTCTCTAGTCTCCCAGCCTTTAGTAGTGAACTTGAATGGGTTATGGGGAAAGGCATTTCAAGCTGGTTGAAAACTCTGTAATCCAGAAATGCCCCATGAGTCAAAGGTGATTTAATTTTTCTGGGCATCATAGGATACCTGAATGGAGGCCTGGTCTGTCATAGCAGCTTGGGGGCCAAAACCATTCCATAGAATTTAAAAATTGATTACATGCCAGCTTTTGGCTTGAGGTTTTGGGGTAGCAGCTGCCTAACATAGATTCATTACCCTCCACGATTGCCCCTGGGAATTATAATTAAGAGCTTACAGTCTTTGCTGCATCATTTCAATGCATGGAACACAGCTTTAGGGCCTAGGAACCTGTGTGCATGCAAAAGGAAGAAGAGTGACTTCTTTCTTTCTGTGAAACAGGCAGCCCTATAAAATTGAAAGACAGATGATAGGTAGGTAGGTAGGTAAGTAGGTAGACAGATAAACAGACAGACAGACAGCAAGATAGAGAGATAGAGAGATAGATCATAGATCATAGTTAGATGATAAATGGATAGAGACAATGGATTATAGACAGTCAGTCAGTCAGACATACATACATTCATTGGTTCTACTAGCAAAGCCCATTCCATTGGTGAATTTTGAGAAATAATGCAGCATCCTGTTTTAGCCAGGATGCAGTCTAATGCCTTTTCTTTTCATGTTACTATTCTTTTTTCAACTTTTATTTTATGCTGCCTTAACCGAAAGTCTTACCGGATGAGTCAGAAGCTGAGAAATATCCCTTCGTGTCCTTTATATTTTTATATTTGTGAATCTAGAAAGAAATACTTGCAACTTTTTTCAGGAACAAAAATTAATAGGCCAGTGCTAGAACATATACCTGGAGCAGAGCTATTGAAGACAAAGGTGCTATCACTGCATAATTTCATTCTCTCTCTCTCTTTCTCTTTCTCTCTCTCTCTCTCTCTCTCACACACACACACACACAAATATATATATATATATATATATATATATATATATATATATATATGTGTGTGTGTGTGTGTGTGTGTGTGTGTGTGTGTGTGTGTGCATGTGTGCATATATACATAAATATTTATGGGTGCATGTATGTGTGTATATATACATAAATATATATGTGTGTGTGTGTAAGTGTGTGTGTGTGTGTGTGTGTATGTATATGTATATGTATATGTATATGTATATGTATATGTATATGTATATGTATATGTATATGTATATGTATATGTATATGTATATGTATATGCTGGTCTTGTTGTATTTGAGATTGATCTCAATCTTACATGGGAAAATACCCGAATACAACAAGACCATCCGTGAAAATCTATGAAAATGTGTGTGTGTGTGTGTGTGTGTGTGTGTGTGTGTGTACATACATACATACATACATACATACATACATACATACATCCCCTAGTATGCCCAAATATGTGCCCAAATATATTTTCTGTCTTTCGGCTCACCCTAGGAGCCATCCAGACAGAAAGCCATTTTGAAAGCACAAATGCAACACACACATACACACACACACAATTTATCTATCTATCAATTAGCAACTGAAACAGATGATGAACTTTAAAAAGAGGCAAGATTTTTATGGGCAAAAAATACATGAAGTAAAAGGGAAGCAACTTCTCCTTGTCTCTTTTTGATGTTCTATGAAGCAAAGTTTGGCAAAAGATTGGGATAAAAGTCATTGGCCAATTAGGACAAGCCTTGTAGTGGCTTCCTGCTGCTTCCCATTAGAGAGACTGAACTTCAAAAATGTTGAGATAAAGGAAAAGGTCTAACTGAAAAAGTCCAAACAGGATGGCATTCCTTTTTCACTTGTATATCAGAGCTGAACTGGATTTAGTGAAGGAGGAGAAGGAGACAATTCCATAAAACATGAAAGTTGAACTTCTTATCCATGGACCGCCTGTGGCCATTCAATCTACCATCAGCCTATAATGCCCAAGTGAAAGCTCTTCTCTTAAAAACCTTTCCTCTCCCTCATTTCCTCCAGGAAGGAAAAAAGGCCAGGGTGCTTTTAGCTGTTGTACATGGACAAGCATCCTTTTGATGGGTCCAGGGGGAACAATTGCTCCTCTCCTCCAGGGATGGGCTGCTAGGGGTTCGCATGGGTTCAGACGATCCTCTAGCTAGGATTCTGCCCAGTTCGGCGAATCCCAAATGCCACCCCTGGCTGGCCCCTTCCATCCGCCCCTCCCTATCCAGGAGTCTCCACGCAGCCCATTCATCATACCAGGTAAGTGCAGGGCCCACGTGGAGCCTTGGGGAGGGGAGAAAATGGGCCTACCGGAGCTTCTGGAAGTCCAGAAACGGGCCTGTTTCTGGCCTCCAGAGGCTCTCTGGAGCCCCGGGGAAGCAGTTTTCATCCTCCCAGAGGTTCGAGGAAAGCCTCCAGTGCCTGAAGAGGGTAAAAAATGCCCCCCCCCGCCGTGGTGTAGGGCCATGCCCAGATTTTCAGCCTCTTTTTTGAGGGAAAAAGGTGCATCTTATACTCCAAAAAATACAATACATGCCAGTTGCCAAGCACCCAAATTTTCTTCACATGACCCTGGGGATCAGAGGTGGTATTCAGCCGGTTCTGACTGGTTTGCCTGATCTGGTAGTGGCGCTCCAGCTCTACGCTGCCCTATTTAGACACATTTTTGAGGCCAGGTGCATGCAAGCGGAAGTAAACAACTTCCAGAAGGCGCACATGCAAGCAAAGCACGTGTGCGGAAGGCCGGGTGAATGTGCAGAAGGGGCGCGCAGAAGGGGCAATCAGTGTTAACAAAATGTGAAACCGACCACTGGTGGGGATGCTGCAAAGGTCATAAACGTGAGAACCAGTTTTAAGTATACGTTTAAGTTTAATAAATTTATATGCCACCCAATCCCGAAGCACTCCGAGCGGCTTACATAAAAGACAATTTAAGAAGTACTAAAAAGTTTAAAAAGTAGGAAACAGAGCAGGTTAAAACACAACACACACTCAACCGTAATGGGGCTGGACCTCATTCAAGAGGTCAACAGCCCCAGGCCTTCCGGAAAAGCCAGGTCTTAATAGACTTTTTGAAGGCCCTGAGAGTGGGGAGGGTCCGGATCTCTGGGGGTAGTTCGTTCCATAGGGCCGGAGCAGCTACAGAGAAGGCTCTCCCCCGAAGAGCCGCAACGACATTGTCTAGTTGACGGCACCTGGAGAAGGCCCACCCTGTGAGTTCTTATCGGAGATGTGATTTGTAAATTTGACCGTTGATGCCCATCTTCCAGTAGTCGGGTAAGAAGAAACAAAAATGGTCTTTAGCCACTTTGTGTTGTTCATCCTATCATAAAATTTGCGAGACTTTAGGCACGGCCTTCCTAGTTTTCCACAGGATTTCAACTGAATATTTTAGCATAAAACTGTAAACATGGGAACATAAATGGGTTTGTCATTTTCTTTTTTAGTTCTAGAATGACACCTCCATATTAGATATTTGCAAAGCAGGGACTAGACCGCTGAATGTCACATTTATAAATATCGGACATGAATGATTTCTCCCTTGAGGCGTGGATGGTTTATTACCAGTTACATCACCAGACAATTAAGAACTTAATTTTGGAAAAGCATTTGGGAAAGGTATTGTTAGATCGGCGGAAGAATCAGCCTGAGGCGTCTGAGGTAACCGTAAGTCAAACTCCTTTATTACAGGCAAGAACGAAGAACAGAGGTAGACCCGCACCCTTCCTCTGTCTGACAGCTTTTTATATGGAGCTGTCAAACGGATGGACCAATAGCCGCACGTATGACAGCCCGGCAACTTGCAGACGCGCCTGATTGGCTAAGGGGCACCTGGCTGCTGCCGAGCTGTCATTCGTAAGTCCGAGGACTTACTTAGGCTATAACAGGTATGCTTTATTCTGCCTTTGAAAGCAGGGGATGTGCCATGAAACATATTCCTCAATACGCTTGTGTTGCTCTTTTGTACTATGGGTGCAGCAATGAACTCAGGTGACTTGCAATTCCATTATAAGGGACCTATGTATAATAAGGATTAAGGCCTTGTTGAGACTGACGGAGGCAGTGACCAAGACTTTTAAACAACTTATTGCACATGATGGTCAGCAGGTGGCGCTATTTATCATTTATTGACTGGCCTCGGAAGAGTTCTTTTTTCTTTAATTTAGAAAGTATTCCAACAAAAGTGTTTTCAACTTATTATTATGCATGAGTTTTTTTTAAAAAAAAGAAACACAAATGTGTAAAATTTCTCCCACATTTCCCATTTTATAACATCATTTACATTCCATATTAATAATTAAAAATCTTCAGGATTTTAATTACTTTTCTCATCACTACAATATCTAACCGAGCCATCTCCCTCCCGACTCCTGGGAAGGTGAAATAGAAGGAAATTGCAAATGGGGAAAAAAAAAGAGAGATGGGAAATGTAACTTGTGAAAGGTGCACGTGAGTAAGTGCAACTGTCTCTTGCTACAGGAGCCACATGTTTTAAATTAACACAATAAATGGCAATTTTCAAAATCTTGCGCTAGGCCGATGCTAATGGAGAAGAGGAACTTAAAAAAAAAAGTCGTCTACAACTTTAATTATGGGGGTGTTTGTCTCCTGGCTTGTTACTGTAAATAAAAGAGATAAAAGGAGCCCTTCACTTGAGTAGCTCCAAAGCTGTGAAATATGTACCCAATTAAAACTATTGGTGTAAGAGGCTAATAAAGTACATGTGCCGACTAGATGTCTTATTCTAATGAATCTCGGCTAATTTGCTTTGACTGATGAATTTCGGCATTAGTTGTAGGGGCTGAATAATTATGAAATTTATCACAAGATACAAGGACTCATTAAGTATCGCACAGGTTCCCCCCCGAGGAATGCTTTCTTTGTTGTGGGCAGCAACCTTGACTGGGACAATTAGCAGTAGCCCCAAAATGCCAGTTGCTGGGGTTGAGATAGCTGGGTTGGTGAGAACTTGAGACCCAGGAGAAAGAGGCAGGAGTGAGAACAAGAACACCTGTGCTTCAGAAGAAGACCGGGTAACATCTACATTTTGGAAAGAAATATTTCTTTTAACAATCCTTTCTCTTTAATCCAGGGACCAGGATAACATTTATAATAACATAACCGATTCGCAAATGTGAGCGCAGGAGGCGTGTCTGTGCATGCACGCCACCTTCTGTGCATGCGCAATGCTCGTGCATTATGTCAGGGCGGGTGGGCAGAGCCTCCCACAGCTGCCACTACTAGTTTGCCCGAACCGGAGAGAACCGGCTGAATAGGGGCGTGCGTAAGCGCATCAGCGTGCCTAATACACCTGTCCTAGTGGCCCCATTTATTTGTACCCATTTCCTGCGTTCTTATTCATGCTTATTCTTATTCCTGTTATCTTGTTCATGAGTGACAAACTAACTAACTAAATAAATTTATTTATTTGGGGGTGATGAGTTCCCTCCCCTCTCGACATATATGGTTGTGCGACTGTTGTTTACTTTTATTATTTGTATTTTGTCTTTTTATGTTCCCCTTTTTCTCCCTTGAATTGTTCGCCGTCCTGAGTCCTCCCGGAGAAGGGCGGCATACAAATAATACAATACAACACAATACAATACAATACAATACAATACAATACAATAAATGCCATCCCTGATTCAGGAGAAAAGTAGTCACATATTGTCTGTTGCAGTCAGGGCAAGTGTTTAGACTAGATTTGGAATTTTTATTCATCTGTTGAGACCTTCCCAAGGACTTGGGTTAGGCAGATGTTGATGTTTGATGGAGTTAGAAGTATCATTGCAGGATGAGGCTCTAACAGATTGTCTTGTTCAATTTCCTTCAAAGTTATCTAGATTTGGCATTTCATACAAGTCATCCTCATCTTACCATCACAACTGAGCCCAGAATTTCTGTTGTTGTGCAAGGCAGTTGTTGAGTGAGCTTCGGCCCCCATTGTATGACTTTTCTTGCCACACTGAATCGCTGCAGTTGTCACGTTAGTAACACAGTGGCCAAGTGAGTATGGCTTCCCCATTGACTTTGCTTGCCGGAAGGTTGAAGAAGCTGATCAAGTAAGAACTGGTTGGCAAGGGCTCAAATTTTGATCATGTGACCCTAGGGATACTGCGATGGTTGTAAGTGTCATAAGCCACTTTTTCATGCGGTTGTAACTTCAAATGGTCACTAAATGAATGGTTGTACATTGAGGACTACCTGTATTCATGTGTCCCAAGGTTATTTTTATCATCAGTGCTAAGATCCTAGGAATTCAGATTATCCTTCAGCCTTTCCTTCTGAGCAGAGTTCAAGAAGGTTGGCCCTATTCCAGAATCTCTTGATAATGGTTTGTTGAGATCTGAGTGTCTATCTTGGCTTTCAGACATGCCATAGAACCTTTTCCTTCCTTCCTTTATATCCACAGAGGGTCTGTGTAAAACTGTCTCAACAGATAATGGCATGGTGACTTGGAATCTATGGGATTGTTAATACAACTTTGATCCACTCTTTTCCAAGCCAGGTGCTTTCCAGATGTATGCACTTCAGCATTCCGTAGTCAGCAAAGTCAATGCTAAGAAATCTGAAAGTTGAGTTAGCACATCTATAGAGTGCTCAACTCTGAATTAATCTGTCTTGTAACAACCATGCTTTGTGACACTGAACCAGTGATGGGATTCAAATTTTTTTACTACCAGTTCTGTTGTGGCCTGGCAGGAGCCATTGGAGCTGCCACCAGACTCCGGCAGCGAGGGGCCCTATGAGTCAGCCCTGGAGGATGTGGAGGACCCTGGACAGGGTTCCGACTCCAAGCAGGGCGCAGATAGACTGGTTGGCCACCAGGTGGCGCCTGAGCCTTGGATCAGCGGGGAGGAGACAAGAGAGAGTGATCCAGAAATCAACAGTGAGTTGTTCCGGGATGCATGCCGTCGAAGGGCTACTGGGCGTCAAGAACAACTACATAATTACAGGAGGTAATTACACTCAGTTGATGGTCATTAAACTCCTCTCCAGATTATAAAAGAGACTGCTTGTGCCACGCTCTTCTTGCAGAAGTCAACGTTTGGACTAAAGAGAAACGAACTTAGCAGGCTGGATTGCTGCCAGAGTTTGCTTGCATTGCTGCCAAGGTTTCTCGGACTTGCTGCCAAAGTCCTTATTGGTTTGTTTATTTGGCTTTCAGCCATCAAGATTCTGGTCTTGTTATTAAAGGACATTCCATTTTATGCTTGTCTCGGCTTTCGTTACTTGAACGGAGGAGGGGGTCGGAACACAGTTCTATTGGCGTGACTTGGTGGGTGTGGCATGTTTTGGTGGGCATAGCTTGGTGGCGGTGGCAGGGAAGGATACTGTAAAATCTCCATACCCATCTTACTCCAGTGGAAAGTTACTGCAAAATCCCCATTCCCTCCCGATCAGCTGGGACTCGGGAGGCAAAGAATAGATTGGGGCGGGGCCAGTCAGAGATGGTATTTACCAGTTCTCCAGAACTGGTCAGAACCCACTGAATACCACCTCTGCACTGAACCTCTCTATATGTTATATCTCTTTTGTCTGAAATTTATCAATACTTCAAAGAGTACTAGTCAATCCAAATACAGGGTTTGAGTTACGAAACCCATTAAACAATGATGAAAGAACAAATCTCCACCTGACTTTTCACAGTGGCTTCTTTTCTACATTTGAACAAGATTTTTTTACAAACGGGAAATGATCCATTTTTCAAGTAATTTGGCCAAACATTTTTTAATTTATTTGGAGTATTAACATTTTCTGTAACTTGCCTTCTGTTTTTCCTTCCAGTTTTTAATCCTTGTTTATCACAAGCTACCATCTTGTTGACTTAGATCAGAGGTGTCCAATCTTAGCAACTTTAAGACTTGTGGACTTCAGTTACCCATGCTGGCTACGGAATTCCGGCAGCTGAAGCACCACAAGTCTTATAAGTTGCCAAGGTTGGACACTCCTGGCTTAGTTTCTCCTTTCTGAAGAGGACACATGTGGAGATGATGAAAGATCTGCACAGGTTGGTGCTCCTCAGAGGTGGGTTCCTACCAATTCGCACCTATTCGGTAGAACCGGTTCATCAAATCTACTGAAACACTTCATTTTTCATTTTCATTTTGCTTTATTTGTATGCCGCCCTTTTCCCTGAAAGGGACTCAGGGCGGCTCACAACTCAAGGGAGGGGAAAAACAGACAAGTTACAAAACATAAAAACCATACACAATTAAAAAGCACAACAATCATACCATTCGAAGTGGGGCTGCAAGTCTTTAGCCCCAAGCCTGTCAGAACAGCCAGGTTTTAAGGGCTACGCGGAAGGCCTGGAGGGTGGTGAGGGTACGAATCTCCATGGGGAGTTCGTTTCAGAGGGTCGGAGCAGCCACAGAGAAGGCCCTCCTCTGGGTAGTCGCCAGTCGACACTGGCCGGCTGATGGAATTCGGAGGAGGCCTAGTCTGTGGGATCTTATTGGTCTAGTGGAGGTAATTGGCAGTAGGCAGTCTCTCAAGTACCCAGATCCAATACCATGAAGGGCTTTGTAGGTGACGACTAGCACCTTGAAGCGTACCCGGAGATCAACAGGCAGCCAGTGCAGCTTGCGGAGGATAGGTGTTACGTGGGTGAATCGAGGCGCACCCACGATCGCTCGCGCGGCTGCATTCTGGACAAGCTGAAGTCGCCGAATACTCTTCAAGGGCAGCCCCATGTAGAGCACATTGCAGTACTCCAGCCTAGAGGTCACAAGGGCACGAGTGACTGTTGTGAGAGCCTCCCGGTTCAGGTAGGGACGCAATTGGTGCACCAGGCGAACCTGGGCAAATGCCCCCCTGGTCACAGCTGACAAATGGTGTTCAAAAGTCAGCTGTGGGTCCAGGAGGACTCCCAAGTTGCAGACCCTATCTGAGGGGCATACTATTTGACCCCCCAGCCTGAGAGATGGAACACTTGGCCAATTACTAGGAGGGAAGCACAGCAGCCACTCGGTCTTATCTGGATTGAGTACAAGCTTGTTAACCCCCATCCAGTCCCTAACAGCCTTGAGGCCCTGGCTCATCACGTCCATCGCTTCA